>NC_046657.1:158899311-158906712 GCF_010883055.1 Belonocnema kinseyi
GACTGGTTTGCTTCAAAAAACGAAGACTTTTTTTGGAAAGGTATCCATAAATTGCCTGAAAGGTGGACAAAATGTGTAGCCAGCGAAGGCGCATACTTTGAAGAAAATATTTGTTATCATTCTCTTGAAATAAATGTGTTTTTTTCTTGAAAAAATACCGGTTTCATATGTATACACCTGGTAGGAGGTTCATGATTTTGTTGGTATAGTCTACCTTATTTATTATTACTGTCGTGTTTGCTGTTGTCCGCTGGTAATATTATGATGTCATTATTTCGATTGAGTTCTTTAATTGTTATTTCTTATTGTTTTGTTAAGTATGAGGAGAAAAGTTTTGGATTCCAAATTACTCATGATTTCTTATTTCAAGAATTTAAAGAGAGCTATTGTAAAAGTTCGTCCTTTAGATAAGGCTGAAATCATTCCATTGCTAAGAGGATATACAGAGATGTTTTTTATTATGTTAGTAGGGTGTGCCTTAGTGGAAGTAATTTTTCAGATTTTATCTTTTGTTTTTGTGTGGATAGATCCTTAATCAGTTTGGAATGCGCAAAAATGATATACGTTCTAATGTAGACCAAATGTAAAATCTAACTTTGTTTAAAAGTAAGAATTTTGGGACGATGTTTTCGTCCATGCATCGTTTCAAGATAGGTAAAGATGTTAGTAGTTTATTATAAGAAAACCTAAGCTTACTAAAAGTATTCGTTTTCGTATGAAAACTCTCTGTAAAATGCTTCTTTGTTTAATGGCCTCTGCGCTTGGAAATACGCTTGCAATGATTTGGAGCCGACTAACGGACGAGCCGTCGGCTCAAGAACGCACAGGGCCAACCAATCGCGTGCCACCTATCATGACGACGCAACGTCATTTTATTAGACGTTCGCACAAGAAAATACGTGTGCAGTATGCTGGAAACGGCTCACACACGAGCTGTCCGTTTACACACGTATAGCGCCAAACAATCCCGTGCGATCTGTCGTGTTATTTCGGGACGAGCTGGCGACGTGCAGTTTGTAGATAACATAATTTAAATAAATATATATTTATATTTAAATAATATAATAAACCAAATTGGCACCGTCACAAACTTCTGCTTCTCGAGCGGCACCCGATAGGTGAACGGTACGTAAACAGCTCGCACCGTAGCAGCGCGACAGAGCGCACGCGATTGGTTGGCGCTATTTGTGTATGCACGGACAGCTTGCGCGTGAGCCGTTTCCAGCATACTGCACACGTATTTTCTTGTAAGAACACATATTTCGGTACTGTTCGGTAAATATCGATACTGCGTATTTCTTATTATTAATAATTTGATAGGTGCACTTACCTAGAAAATCAAGCAATATGAAGCAGGAAAAGAGTAGAATGACTATCTTCATTTTTTGTAGATACGAGCGGAGACAAAAGACAAATGAAACATAATTCTGTGAACTACTATGAAAAGTGACTGCGCATGTAACTTATAATAAAATTTTTTAACACATGCCAGATTTAAAGCACACAGAACCGTCAGAATTATGTACAATACTGACAGAAAGTTTGGAGATTTGATTCACTCGCCTTGAGACTATTTCAGGAAACAAGTCGAAAAAGATTAAGCTTCAAATTGAGAAGTTTTTCTGGCCCAATGAACGTTTTGAACTAATATTATTGTAATCACAAAGTTAAGAGTAAATCCTACGTTGTAGATGTCAGAGCACGATTAAATTTAACGTTTTGTATACTGCCGTACAAACTAAAAAGATACATAAGTGACATTGCCGCTTAGGTCGACTTTTTCGTTGCCAAGTTTAAGAGAATCACTGTAAGCGGCAATGTCACTTACGTATCTTTTTCGTTTTTACGGCAGTATAAAAGGCCGGTAGTGGCAACAAATTCTCGGTATCGGTGAAAAAAATATATATATTTAGCCAAAACTGTCGGAAAAAATTTTGAAATGAATTTTTCTCCTGTGTCTTTAATGCCACTGTTTGATTTTCAATATCAGCCATTTTGCTAGTTGACGTCCCAGGCTAAAAAAGACTGAAAGAGACCAAGGGTAAAACTGAACTCATTTATGTGACTAATAAAAGAAGACGAATCAGAAAGATGCAGGGAGTTTCCTTTAGTTCCGTTAAATCCTTGAATTCCTTAAATACCGTAAATTTCGTGATTCCTTGAGTTTCTCTAATTCCTTAAATTCCGTGACTTCCTTTGCTTCAATGATTTCCTTGAATTTCATTAATTCCGTGAATTACATACATTTCTAGAATTTCATGAATTCTTTGAACTACATAAATACATTCTCTCAGCCCACTACCTTGCTGGAGCGTGACGTGAAGCTCAAGCGTGCGAAGTTTCACTTCTAAAACCGGTAAAAGAACATTGTCGGTACCATACCGGTAACTTTTTTTTATCATACCGACAATTTTCTTTTGACCGGTACCGACAGTGTATGCATTTTGTGAATTTCATGTAAGTGATGAGTATTCACAAAAAAATATTAACTTGCGCAATACAAATATTTGGGAAGACATTAATGGTAGAGAAAGTTCGATTGTATGTATATCCAAAGGAATATGACATTTCATCAAATAACAAATCAAGGTTTAAAAAGAATCTCGGACGTTTAACTAACCTAAATTTCTATTGCGAGAATAAATATCTATTATGAATCTTCAGCAATTTCATAATATTAAATTATGTTCTTCATTTAAATGTAAAAAGTAGGATTTACTTTTGATTTTATGATTTTTCTACATTTTGTGGAACACTTTTCTAGATTTGGAAACCAGTTGAAATACAAATTTGAAAAATGTTAGTCTGAATTTTCAAGCGACTAAAGGAAATGTACCCATACTTTTTATCGGTATTGTACTTTTTCGAGCTTTTATCTCATACATTGTAAGAATGTATTTGCACAACTACTCGTGGCCACTCACGCAACGAGAACAAAGGTAGCGTCTGTGCACAAATTAACTTTTAGGCCGACTTTATTGATTTATCGCCACTCCGGCGACCTTTTTTTATTTTTTGACAAATTTTTTTGGATTAGATGACTGGTGACAAGTATGACGTTGTCAGCTATTCTCGCTCAACACAATCAAAAGATTCACAAGCATCTCAAACAAGCAGTTCCGAACTTAATACTGATGACTAAAGTATTTATTATGTTGACAACCCTGTTTAAACAAAGAAAATAATAACATAAAAATTTTGTTTGTGAGAGCCGTTCTGTAGACTGTTATTCGATCTGTACAAAAATATTCTTAATTATTGGAGAAACTTTTTTTGATTGTCGTCCAGTAATACTTAAATTATAAAAGAAAGTTCACAAGCGAAATTAATAATGAAAGTGATGTTTGGAGCATAAGACAAATTTCAGAACATCAGCTGCATATTTTCGGGAAAATATGTAATTATTTTAAAAAATTTTAATTTATCTGCTATATCATCAGAGATTGTACCTTACCGACAGTAGATCAACCCTTCAAACCATGAAGACAGAAAATCTACACAATATCGATCAACTTAAGAATCTTCAATAACAGAAAATGCTTTACGTCTTAATAAGACTAGATGGAAAATAATATTTTTTAATTAAAATTATTTCTTGAAAGAAATATCCTACTCCATCTTCACTCCATTGGGAATCGAACCACAAAACTTCTGATTTCAATAATTTTTCATAATAATTACTTGTACCATCAACACCTAGCTAAAAATTAGCGTTATGTTCTTGAATTAAGAGTTCTTATTCTGATCCCTCTAATAGCTTAATTGGAAAAGCACCTGACCAGAAATCAGAAGTTTTGTGGTTCGATTCCCAATGGAGTGAAGATGGAGGAGGATCTTTTTTTCAAGAAATAATTTTGATTTAAAAATATGTAATTGTAGAGAAAATTACATATGACTCTGTCAGAGACAACCCACATTGATGACTGTTTGAACATAATATAGCTCTGTTTCTATGCATCGGTTAAATGTTTAAACAAGATGAGCAACAAATGCATAATACAGTCATTGTTCAATATAGATAGGCTTCACAGAAAAAACCTGGTGTGGTGTGGCTCAAATGTCAGTGGTCTCAAAATGAGAATATTTAATCTCATATTTGCATCCTTGAACATTGGTGAAAATCTAGGTAAAGTTCATCATTTTGAGACCGAATTTTGGCTCATTTCGAGAATTGTCGAGTGTTGGACCGTACTTCCACACACTGTGATTATCTGTCAAAACAGCTTCAGCGCGGTTCATTTTTTGGCCTAAGCAAATAGTAATAAGCAAATTAAATATGATAATATGTCAATCATTTATATTCTACCTTCATTTAACAGCACATTAAAATACATAAAAACCTCAGCGTTCAGAGATATTTGGATTGGAGAATTTGTACGATTATGTAAAGACACAGGTTTCTTAAAAAAAATCCGTAAAAATAAATTGTTATGATTAATTTGAAGATAACTTATGAGTAACAAGTAGGGGTTTGCAACATTTTCAAAAATCCGAAGCCAGGTCGGGTTGCGGGAGCGCAACCCGGCTTGTAAAGCAGACACGAAAACCTTAAAACTGACTCAAAATTTCAATGAAAAAATGTCCTGAAATTTCTGGTAATGTCCGTTAACTTGGCGGTAATCTCTATTAACTTAGCATGAACGATAAAAATGTTCTAGAAAATAAAATAATTTTAGGATTCAACCAGACCTAATGTCATTTTGTACGTCACTAGTGATAAGTATTAATTATATTTCACTGATCAACAATATAGAAAACGTGATATTTGATCTTTTTTTAGGCTATTGGAGTCAAGCTCTAAGCTACAAATTCAATCAACTTACTTTATTTAATAAATATCTCAGAAAGAAATACACTGCAGTCCCGGATGAAAAGTTCCCGTTATAGAGGACAAGGTGGCCCAAGGGGGTGAGAGAGTGACACTGCTAGTTAGCGGAGCAACTCCACAACAAAGCAGAAGTATATGAAAAAGCGGGCAGCACCCTCGACGGTTTCGTCTGATTCAGTCAGTAGCAAAAATGTCGCATGACATTCGCTTCAATTCGCTTTCAGTCACTCAACATTTAGGTTATGCATTGCGCAAATAGGTGTAACGAGGCATTACGAAAATGTAACAGGAAAAAAGAGGAAGCATTATCTTTCGAAGAGACATATAAGCCTTCAGACGAAGTGAATTGAAGGACTTCAAAACAGTCTATTTTGCAGGATTCATTTTTCAACCGGGAACTTTAACAATCTTCAGAAGAAAAATCTGTCCAAAAATTCAATTTTAACAGCTTTTAAAATATCGAGTTGAATTTTTAGCTTTTTTAATTATAATTCTATTCATTTTACAATGCATAATTCAAAAATCTTCTAATTTTAAGTATTTCCATCACAGAATTTTACTTCCAGGCTGACATTTTTGATTTAAAGAATTTCAAAATGCAGACTTGAAGACTTGGACAATTAAAAATTAAAAGCATTTGAAGTGGAAGATTTTTCATAAAATCATTTATCTTTTACCCTTTATTCCTTATTAAAATATTCAGAAGGAAGTATTATTATTAGTATATTATTATTATATTATTATCCAAAAATATATAATTTATTCATTTGAAATAGAAATAATTTAACTTCTAATTTACGAAGAGTTCAGTTTAAAAAAATACATTTCTAAATTTTCCGGGTATCCCGCTTAATACTTCGAAAATAATAAAATTTTGAACAATTAATATTTCATTCACTGATTCTTTAAACCCTTATTTCTATTCAAAACTTCACGCTAAAATTGAGAATTATAAAAAAATAATGAATGTTTATTTTTCGTTACTGTAATATTGCTAAATAAAATATTTAATGGAATTGTAATTTTATATACTCGCAATTTAAATTCCCCAAAAATTATTATGTTTATAAGTAATTTAAAATTTAACTTTCAAATTCAGACTTAAATTTATCTCAAGTATATCTCAATTATATAATTGTTAGAATGATATAAAAAATTATATTATAATAAAGTAATGTAAACTATTCAAAAGTAGAAAGAAATTCACGCGTCCTTGGATTTCTATTACCTAATAGTAAAAACATAATCAATTTCAAAATCCACAATAACAACATTTTTGATACTAAAAGATTAAAAAATTGTTAAATGGGCTTAAATAATTAATTAAATTATTATATCTAAGAGATATACAAAAAATAAATAAATTACCATTCTTACAATCTGTTAATACCAATGCAAATAATTTTTCCCTTTAGTTGCCATAGAGTTTTTCAAAACTTCTGTATTAAAATTAAAAATTCCTTTTTATCTTAAAAGTGTTATTCAAATAATACAATTTTAAATGTTTATAATTTAAAAATTTTACATTTTGAACAGTCAAAATGACGAGAAATTTATTTTTGAAATTTAGAGCAATTTGTGAATTCAATTTTAATTTTTTTTAATGTAACAAAAATGGTAAATTCTAAAATTGAAGCAACTTTGACTTGGATACATTCAGTGTGGTTTAAAGTAGTATCAAATTAAAAATTATTTTTATTTAAAAACGCTAATACAATTTCAATTCCTATGAATTTTAAATGATCAATTTTTAAAGTATTTAATTTTTTCTGTTTTCGAAATTCTATTCTTAAGTAATTTAATTCGCAGATTCTCAATTTGAAAAAACTCTTAAATTTTGAACGCTTTGAATTTATTTTTGATACTTATTTTTATCATAATTATTTTAATTATCTAGTTTTACTAATGTCGAAAATATCGATTTTTCAACAATTGTTGGCAATTGCTTAGTCCAAATAGTTTAAATAAAATAATTTTTATTTCAAGGTCTGTCAAATTATACTAGAAAAAGGGGTCTCTGAGCCCTTTCAACTGAATTTTTTCGAGAGGTTATAAATTTACTCTCATTTTCCTGACGAAAAAAATGCGTAGATCTTGAAAAAGGCCGACCGATCCTTAGTCACGCCTGATACGTACCTTGATACGAGTTCAGACATTTTTACATTCATTATGACATTATGAATCACATATGGCAAAAATACAAAAAAAAATTTATTTAAGATGGAACGCCAAAAGAAATGATTCACACGGCCCTGATGCTTTATGGTTTGACGAGTACCGAGATTGCACGAAGGAAATAAAGGGTAACCTTAAAACAGCTTCTATAGCTGGACTGCAGTGTGCTTTTAAATCTCGCGCCATACGAAGATACTAAAACAGCTCAAACAGATGGGACCCACATCAAGCCAGAGCTCACAGACCTGAAATGCCGCAAAGACGCCGCACGAAGGGAATCGTCCCCCGCCAGTCGCCCAGAGCTGCCAGATCGTGGATGGAAATTACCCCCACCATACCTACCGTTTGAGAGCCGCAAAACAGAAAGTGCATGATTACCACTGTGAGTTCGTATGTAA
>NC_046657.1:158906812-158908279 GCF_010883055.1 Belonocnema kinseyi
TGTTATTCAATGGGACTCGAGGCACGTTTGTAAATTTCATTCTGAAAGAAAAGTCGACATTTGGCCTCGGAATGCTTATTTTTAACTATTCAGTTAGAGTGTAATGATAATTGCTGACATTGAAGAAAATTAATCACCAAGTTCAATAATATTATCATATAAATTATAATTAAATTCTTAATCAAAACTTAAAGTTATTATGAGCTAAATTAAAATTATATAAATTTATTATATTAATGTTTTAATTGTGTTAATGATTTAATGTTGAAAAACTCATTAATTTTAGTTTAAAATTAAATAATATCGTATTTTTATTTTAACTTTATCTAATCAAAATTTATTAACTATTTAATATTAGAGCTACAATTGTTAAAGTAATAATTAGCTAAAATTTATCTTAAAATTTAATTAAGATATATTGCGAAATCATCAAGTTTAATAATATTATTATATAAAATATAATTAAGCATTGGGGTTGAAACGTAAAGTTATTATAAGCTAAATAACAATTAAATAAATTTATTATAATAATGTTTTAATTATGTCAAAGATTGAATGTTGAAAAACTTATTATTTTTAGATTAAAATTAAATAATATCGAATTTTTATCTTAACGTTATCTAATCTAAATTGATTAACTATTTAATATGAGTTATATCTATTCTAAATTTTACATCATTGAGTCATAAAAAATTTTTATTTTTTTAATTATATATTTGCTTCCTATATTTCATATCTATACTGTTTAAATTGTATTTATTATAGATCACATTTTATTAATGAAACATTATTTTTAACTAACATACAGATATTTCTAATTAAATTTTTTAAGTTCAAAATTAATCCGGTAGCCACTAACACTTCTACTTAGCTAGTTTTTTTTTATTTTATATTTAAGACAACTGACAGCAATGTTAGTTACGTACCTAATTAACACAATCAAAAATCCATTCATAACAACAAATCCCCAATTTTTTTGTACACAATAATTCATAATTTCATTTTTATATCATACTTAACGCAGAAAGGGGAAAGGATGTGCATTGTGTCTGTATTTTCGAGCATACACCACCCCTCTTCCCTTTTCCAGCTCTTTTTTTCCTTTCCAGGTTGATACTAGAAAAGGTAAACAGAACATAAAAAAGGAAAGGCGCATGGGCTGTGTCTATACGTCCCGATACAACCCACACGCTCTTCCCTTTTCCAGTTCTCCCTTCCCCTTTCCAGATTCGTACGTTTAGACTATCGCATTATTATAAATGTGCATGAACATACAATATTGATATTATTTGAGAAGATTATATTTTAAGATAAAATTTTAAAAATTATTCTTGTAAAAATAAATAAACCAATTTAAAATTTATTTAAATTACATATAATTTTAAATTTGCAAATAATTTAAAAATATGAAATATGAATATAATATTAGTATAAAAAATTATAAGCATGTATAACATAATATTATTA
>NC_046657.1:158908379-158914914 GCF_010883055.1 Belonocnema kinseyi
ATTTTCGGCTTACATACGAACTCACAGTGGTAATCATGCACTTTCTGTTTTGCGGCTCCCAAACGGTAGGTATGGTGGGGGTAATTTCCATCCACGATCTGGAAGCTCTGGGCGACTGGCGGGGGAGGATTCTCCTCGTGCGGCATCGTTGCGGCGTTTCAGGTCTGTGAGCTCTGCATCAAGCGCATGTTTTTATCTACAACTATATCGAAAACAAAAGGATCCGTGAAACCTTCAATTATGAGCAGTTACGTCAGCACCCCTCAAAATAAACGAAGAACTGAAAGAGGCAGAGAAGGTCTAGTAACCCAAAAATCGAAGGTTAACCGTCATCCCCTACAGGTGGGACTCCTTCCGGAAGCCCACCAACTATCTCTTCATCTTCGGCTGAGACGATCACAGGCATCTATTAAGCGGCTTTCGATAAGTCACCCCCTTCAAGCAAGGCTCCTACTGGAGGCTCATCATGTTGTGGTTTACAGGGGGCTGTTACCTCTTGTGGTGTTGGTGCCGAAATCAGCTGGGATCTTTCTCGCGTTTATTGTGAGGTACGTACGGCTTCGGGCTCTGCTCCTCGACGGGTTATAGGACCTATTATGTAGGCCTGAGAATATCTCGCCCCGCATTAGATAGCCGGGGATGTGACCGGTGGCGGCATTCTTTCTTCTTCCTAACACGAATAGTAACTGGGGTAACTGCTGGTCCCAGGTCCTCTGATTTCCAACGTCAAGTCGCAGTCTGAGACTCTTTTTAACCTCCTCGTTACGGCGTTCCACGGGATCAGCTCAAGAGTGGTGCTCTGGATTCGACCAGAGCTCCCAACTCCATTTTCGATTGGCGTTGGCCCATGTATGGCTTGTGAACTGCTTTTCATTGTCGGTAAGAACACGACGTGGATAGCCGTAATGGTAGAAAACCTCATCTTTGAGGATCCTGACGATAATAGGCGCTTTGGAATTTCGCAGTGGGAAAGCTTCATCCCACCTGGTGAATAAGCCCGTGGCAAAGAGGATGAAACGGTTCACCCGGGCAGCTAGAGGATGAGGTCTTATCAGGTCTACGGGGACATCAAGTGACGTATCGTCGGATCTGTCGGTTCAATCCTGGCCGAAAGAAGTAACGTGGGATGGAACGAGTGGTTTCTTCGAATCCAGGGCGGCCGGCGAGTGGCGCGTCGTGATAATCCTGAATTACCCTCTGGCGGAGGGGGGCCACGACACGAAGTTGCCAGTGTCCTCCTTACGAACAGCGCTTTCAGAATCCCCTCTCATTCACCCGGTTCTTCTGTAAGATCTTTTCTTCTCGTTAGTGTCTGGGCTCATTGTCGTGTAGCTAGAACCGTTGGGACTTCATGTGTCCGAACTTAAATGTGAGTTTCTTGAAATGATTGTGCTATCTTCGGAGCTTGTCCCTGATCGTTACAGTGACATCTGGACTCTGGGCATAAATTCTGCGCTAGCATACGTTATTATATGGCGCTTTTAGTGGGCATCGTCCTGCATTAGCAAAGCATCCATTCCAATAGCGCTGGCGTCCGTCTGTAGGATGGAAGGCAGTTCCGAATCGGGTCGGCAGACCAGAGCTGGGCTTCGGAAGGCTTCTTTCAGGTTCCCGTAAACCGGTTTTTTCTCCGGAGTCCAGCAATAAGGTATCTTTTAAGACAGAAAGTCCGTTATCGGTGTCGTGTATTCAGAGTAATGTGGGATATATTCCATCATCCAATTGCACGTACCCAAGAAAGCTGCCAACTGCTTTCGGTTTCGTGGCGGTGAGGCATTGGGGATTGCATATACATGGCCGGGTTGCAGATGGTTCCCATAAGAGGTTGCCAAGTGTCCTAAATATAGCAGGCTAGATTGTTCGATCCAGCACGTGAATGTTCTTTCCAGGTGTGAAAATAAACGATAATGTCCGCGAGGTAGGGGATACAAAAATCAACCCAATATCCGATCAAAATATTAAGGTTTGGAAACTCTCAGGAGCGTTTTTAAAACCAAAGGGTTGACCAATAACTGGTACTGTTCTCCATCAGGGGTTGAAAAGGCCGTATATTCTTGCCTTTCCTAGATCTTTGAGGATTGCATGTGTCCTCGAGGTCACTGTGGAGCGTCAACCATCTGTGCCTTAAGGCAGCAAAAGACGATGCCAAAGTGATAGGCGTCCTGATGCGTGGCCACCATCATTTTGGAGCTTCATGGCAAAGTAGTGAGCTCGATGATTCCGTCTGCTAACTTATCCCGAAGTTGTTCGTCAATGAACTTTTTCTTCAGATCGAATTAACGGTGAGGTGCCTCCCGGAACGGGCGTGGGTTGAAGAGCTGGACGTCTCGCTGGACGGCTAACGTTTGGTGAAGATGCCCTCATTGGCAGAACACGCAACTGTATAGTTTAAGTACCGTCTGCCGCCGCTCCACGTGTTCTAGCAGGATCGCGGGTGAAAGGGAGAACTCTGTCACTCTTTATGGCAATCGGTGTCTATCAAAGATGAAAAATAACCATGGCCTATAGCCATGGTTTTACTACTCATATTTCGATCATTGGCCTTCCTGCGGTAAAGACGTGCCTAACTTTACTTGTGATATAATATACTATTGAAAACCGCGTGTTATTGCGAAAGCACATTTTTAGTAACATGAAAATGGTTATACAGTGCAATCCTGCTATACAGGACGTCTCAGGGATAGTTGAAATGTCCTTCCTACAATTTCAGCACGCTCCAAACCATAAAAATGTAGGGCCGTGTGAACCATTTCTATTGGAGTTTTGTCTTAAAAATTTGTGTTGTTTTATTTTTGCAATTTTGAGTTTATAACGTCAAAATGAACGTGAAAATGATTGTTCTCGAAAATCAAACTTCATCAGAGTACTGAGTTTTAAGTAAGTACGTACATATATCAGGGTGGCCTTTTTAATTGCATACGAAAATTCCCGGTCATTTGCCGATTATTTCTAGGTTCACAATCATTTTTCACACTCAATAAAATTGGAAAATTCAATCTCTAAGGCTAAACATTTTTTTATTTGAAAGTTATATCAAACAAAGTACAAAATAAAACACCTCAAATCCCTTTTATTTTACACTTTTTAAATTGACGATTAAAAATTTTGTATTCGAATGCTTAATAATTGACATGTATAAAATGGAAAGTCCTAAAAATTTCAAATTAAACAAATTTGAACCCAATGCGGAAAAACTGCCGAATTTAAAATTGTTAACTTGTATGAATTATAGAGTTCAAAGATTCGGATTCTATAAGAAAAATTCCAAGTTATAATTTGAATGCTCTGTGCTAAAGAGTCAATCAATCAATTTTAAAACTTTTTAAGTTTGATGATTTTAAGCAATTGTAAGCTGAAAACATTGAAAATTGAAGAATTAATGTTTGCAACGGAAAGTTTAAAATTTTTCAAATTATTCATTGTACGATGTTCTCATATCATATAAGATATTCTGTAAGGTCTATAATAAAATGTTGGAAAGTGATCCGAGTTTTTTTTCTAAAAAAACAGGGTGATTAGCTCACGACTACTTATTTAGCCCAAATTACGAACAACAAACTCGTCTTACTAGGTAGATAAGAATTC
Organism: Belonocnema kinseyi; assembly: GCF_010883055.1. Lineage (NCBI taxonomy): Eukaryota > Metazoa > Arthropoda > Insecta > Hymenoptera > Cynipidae > Belonocnema > Belonocnema kinseyi. The sequence continues at coordinate 158,911,965 of NC_046657.1, forward strand.
AGCCAAATATTCGGCGATATTTAAAATGACAGAAAAAAAGTCTCAGATTGATTAATTTCTTCTAGGTGCTTAAAATAAGCTAGCGAAGCTTATTTTTGTTGCAACTAAAAACTACACCCATTCTTGCGTGCTTTTGAAAATCGGCGTTTTTTAATAGAATCAGTTAACTATAAGTGATGAATTATACTCAGAGGTGATAACTGAATTACTTAGGGTATCATTATACAGAATTATAGAATTAGGCCAAGGGAATTATAGAATATAATTATTCGTTTCAACAAATGCTGTGCTAATTCGGAAAAAAAAGGATTAAATGTTAAAGAAGAGAGCAAACTGATAAAAACGAACTAAAGTCTTATATGATGTACCCAAGTAAGAAGATAACCATCATGGTAACCTAGAATTCCCCAAAGAGCAACAGCACGAGCGTGATTAAAATATTGGTGTTGGAACATAATCATCGCGAGTCTGAAGTTTGATATGTCTACGGATTTTAAACTTTTGTAATGAATTGTAAACAGTCTAATCGTCCAATTATAAAAATCGAAAAAGACCTTCAGAATAATCTCATAAATATCTGAGTGTGAATTTCTTTGTTTTAAACGATTTTTTTAAACAATTTAACAATTTGCGAAATCCATTCAATCATTTTTGAATGTTTAAGTATATTTTATTTAGCAGTACATAAACTATCAAGATACACGTACTTTACAACTTTTTTATTATCTTATCGTCTCTGAAATAATGTTTCATAATGTTTCTTTACCCTTTTCTTTCAAATACCACAGTTTTTTGTATTGTTCACATTAATTCCAAGACCCTTATTCTTCATGCTAGTATTCCGTCTGCTCAACAACGTTTGAGCCATTGCTTGACTCTGCCATAACAACCTTCTAGTCTGCAAACGCTGGCCCACGCACTATCCATGTCACGAGATCCACACCTTCTACAGAAAACAATGAAAAGAGACCCTTTAGTTTAAGGTCGACCCATTTCGTGCCAGAAACAAGTCGGATTCTTTACTCACAAAAAACAAGATTGAAATTTCCCATTTACTCTGTCTACTTTCACGCAATTGTTTTTAAACTTATTTTTTTCCGTAGAAGAACAATTTAATTCGTTTCCAGAAGCAAGGATTAGCCGCGAAACTAAAATTGCGAAACTAAAATTGCGAAACTAAAATTGCCCTAAAAAAAGATGCCTCATATGAGGCTACGAGTGAAGACCAATCGAAAACTGCTTTAGGTCGTTAATGACCCACCTAGACGGCTGAGTTAGAGTTTCTTTCAGGTAATTAGATTTTTTGTTTTTCTTGCTTTTTTAGTGTAATTAACGAAGACTTTTTTGTTTCTTGGGTAAACATGCATTTTAGGAACTTTTTTTTTAGAAGAAAAGACTTATTATAAAAGCGGAAGAATCGACGAAGAATCGGCGGCACCGATACCTTCGACTGATTTGTACAAATTATTTAGGACCTCGCATTACAAAACAATGCCCTTACGGTTGTTTTATTGCATGCTAGAATAAACAGGCATCAATGCAATCGTTTTTTATACTTTAAAAAACAATGGTGAATCTCGAAGCCGTCGTGAATGTTTGGAAATGTTTTGTTCTGATTTAATAAAGCCATAGCTGCGAATTCGGTTGAAGAAGCCTAATTTATCATTATAGCACATGATGCGTGAAATTCTTTATTGTTTTAAAAGAAATATATGCAGCAAAATCAGCATTATACTTTTTTTTGCATACAATATTCGTTTCTAAAAACAGCAATCTCATGTGTCAAAATAAATATCTTTTTGAAGACAACACTGGGAAGTTATTTTTTTACAAGAGGGCTCAGTCAGACAAAGAAGTCCCTGTAAACATTTTTTTTAAATTATTTTATTATAAATTTTATAAAATTTCAATAAAATTTTCACATTCTTCTTGTTTTTTTGTACTCCTTATTATTCAAAACAGGATTTTTTTTAAATATTAAAAAATAATTGAATTATAAAATAGAAGATATGAATAATAGCTTAGAAATTTCTAAATATTTTTTTATCACAAACTGTATTGGCGGAGGAGAGGTGAACACAAGTGACCCACATGGACAGCGGAGTTAGTAAAAATAGCATGGACGGCAGAGGGTTAAGAAAGGTAAAGTAGGTACAAAAATATGACTTATAGAATTAAATATCAAACAAACTTTATTAGTAAATACATAATGTATCTATTTTTCTATGGACGATCAGTTAATGGTTTAAGCAAAAATAACCAAAAAATGCGTAACATACTCTTTCTTAAGCAGATACAAGCATTATTTATTCAAAAGAATAAAACAGTATTATGTCACAATAATAAAAATCGTCAGTAAACGATTAGAACTAAACGCTGCATTTCGGAAAACTTTAGGATTTACATTTTTTATTTAAACACAAAATTTAACCACTTGAATTACTTCCGCGACAAAAGAATAATGTAAACGAATAAATATTAAATAAATAAACAATAAATAATTTAAAAAGAACAAAATGAGTAAATGAATAAATCCCAAAATCGATACTTTTGATCTTTGTTGACAAAAACGCGAATATCTCCTAAACCACTATCGTCAAAGTAGGCCCATTCATCGCAAAACGTCTCGCATGGGGTGCGATTTCTTAATAGTCCGAGATCCCACTGCATTTTTTCGAAGGTGAGAACTGATCGTGATAAAAGTTAGTGTAAATGAAAGCTGAGACGTATGCGATTAAGAAACTGCCCGCATGCCAGTTCCAAGTCGGTCATGGGTGCGATAAAATTGGACTTTTATCGGCAAATTTAATCAATAATCACCTGGTATGTCTAAACGCAATGAAATCTATACCACATTGTAGGGGGCGATTAGTGCTTTCAGAAAATGTGTGAATGCCACCCTCCACCTGCTCAAGAACCCCTGGCCGACAGGCCTAAAGGGCGTGATTGC
>NC_046657.1:158915014-158916785 GCF_010883055.1 Belonocnema kinseyi
AATTTAGCTCATAATAACTTTAAGTTTTGATTAAAAATTTAATTATAATTTATATGATAATATTATTAAACTTGGTGATTAATTTTCTTCAATGTCAGCAATGATCATTACACTCTAACTGAATAGTTAAAAATAAGCATTCCGAGGCCAAATTTCGACTTTTCTTTCAGAATGAAATTTACAAACGTGCCTCGAGTCTCATTGAATAACATTGCTACTGTATGCTCACAGCCTGATGGTATTGTACAAAAGGGTCTATCCATTCACAAGTGTTTGCCGCCTACTGAGGCAATTTTCGAGTAATGGATCCTTTCACAGTTTCCAATGAGGCTCAGTCGCCTTCCCCGCCGCACCGCACCCACCCGGCAGACCTCGCCCGCAACGAAGATGAAGCCTCTTCTTACGGTAGCCTCCCGTCTACAATATTACAGCGAAAGCAAATAAATTCGACAAAGAAATGTGTCTGCGGCATATCTCTGTTACCTTCAGCCTTGGTAGGCAGAGTTTTTCGTGTACAGAAGGCTTTCACCTTTTATTAATTTTTTGTCTTATCGCGTTCCTTAGCATACCCTGCAAGTTACCTGCAATCACGCCCTTTAGGCCTGTCGGCCAGGGGTTCTTGAGCAGGTGGAGGGTGGCATTCACACATTTTCTGAAAGCACTAATCGCCCCCTACAATGTGGTACAGATTTCATTGCGTTCAGACATACCAGGTGATTATTGATTAAATTTGCCGATAAAAGTCCAATTTTATCGCACCTATGACCGACTTGGAACTGGCATGCGGGCAGTTTCTTAATCGCCTACGTGTCAGCTTTCATTTACACTAACTTTTATCACGATCAGTTCTCACCTTCGAAAAAATGCAGTGGGATCTCGGACTATAAGTTGTTCCAGCCACTCAGAAAATCAAAGTTGTCCGATCTGACTGAAACTTGTGCGAGGAGAAGAGGGGAAAATTTAGGGATTTTCATTGATATACCTTACTTGAGCGAATTTTAATTCTTCTAACAGCAATTAAAAAGTTAATCAAAAACAAATGTAACATTTTTTTAGGGCCAAATATTTGTGCTTCCAAAATGATGGTAGAAAGGGACTTTATGTTTCTCTTCAATTAACCAGAGATTAGACAATAAAATTTCATTATTTATATTGAAGAAAATAAGTTTTAAGTGCTCCGGTATACCCAGTGATGCTTGTGCACGCGCACTGATAGTCTAAACAATTTTTTGTAAACAAAAAACTGAAATTTTAATTTTTAATTTTGAGATTCTAAAAGTGAAAGAATTAAACTATGGTTTAGAAACAAAAAGAATTTTTGAAAGCGTCCTTCTATAAAAACAGTCAAATTTATATTTGAGTTCATTCTTGAAGGTCTTTTTATGAATTTTTCAGAGAAAGGTTACGACCGTTCTAAAAAAGTCAAATTTATTTTTGACATGCATTTTGAAATGTGAAATATTGAAATTTATTTTAAATTCGTTTGATCAGTGGAAGGGATGTAAAAACCCCTATTGAAGCTGTACTGGCCAGAAAAATTGTATTTATATTAAGGGAGTTACAAATCGCAAAAAGAGACGATATCCACGGAAATCTCCAAATTTGCATCCCATAATACTTTGCAAAGTTTAACTTAGACCGGGAAGCTTTGATTATTTAAGTGGGGCACACTTGATAAATAATTCCCCAGAGTAAGATTGAACTTCCGCATATATTAATCCTGAATATTCGAAGATTTTGAAGCTGCAAGACATTTGTATATCTAAAATCC
>NC_046657.1:158916885-158928266 GCF_010883055.1 Belonocnema kinseyi
ATACTAAAATTTATGTTTAATTACTTTCTTAATTTTAGTAAGGAAAGTAACACAGAAAAACTCTGATGTTAAATTTGTAGCAACTCAAATTTCATTGGTCTCAGGATGAGAATTTCAGAGAATTTTGAGTCTCATATTTATTTCTATAAATGCAGTTGCACACCCAGACATCTAAGAGAATTTATCATTTTGAGACTGAATTTTGGCTGAGAGTTCTGGAGTGCGTTGTGCAGCGTTGTCAGTCATCTGAACACCTGTGAAAGCAATTATTCGCTTTGCGATATTAGATTTAATAATTGTTAAAAAGCAAACGAATTGGAATAATATTTACCTAATTTTTAACTTTCTTTCATTTAACAGTGCGTACTAGTCGCGTACAATAAAATTATAACTTCCTAATGCAACTTCCAAATGTTAGGTTAGTCATGGCCGTCGAAATTTGAACTAAAGCCGAGAGGTGTAGAAAAAATCATGACCGTCTACATATACAATTAGGTATTTTCACTTAAACCACCAGCTAACTTTACTTCGATGAATACAGAAAATCTAGAGAAATTTTCTTCGAAAGCACAAGCATCAATTTTAATGCAAACGATCACGACTTAGTTTTTACATGCCGGCTTTGGTGATTTGAATGTCATTTCGATTTTGACTAACCTAAGATTTGGAAATTATACTACGCGAAGTACAATTTTTATTTGAAGACTCTAATACTAACTGGTGAATGGGAGGAGATTAAAAGTTAGGTAATTATCATCATAACTTACCTGCTTATCAACATCTATTTCACCCAAATAACGCCCGACAAAATGATCTTTACAGGCGACTGACAGTTTGAAGAAAACACTTCAGGTTGCTCTAGGTAAGAAAAAACAGTCTCTAAATTATGAATTTCCCCAAGATTCTCATAATGACTCTGTGTAGCTCAAATTTGTTGCAACTCGATTGAACATCGATTTCATTTGTAGCTGAGAACCGCCGATTCGGGAAAAGGCCCATTGCGCAACTTCAGACTAAGATCTTCCGCTCACTTATATATATATATATATATACATATGCAGTGAAACCTCTCCATAACGGACACTCACAGTGAACCACTTTCTGTCCGTTTAGGAGAGGTGTCCGCCCTAGAGAGTAAGTTGCTAAACAGTAATATGTTTATATGTATTTACATATTATGTATATATAATAATATTATTAACTATTTATTTATCATTAATTTCTTAAATAATTACTAATAATTACACAGCCACACAAAAAAAAGTGTGCGGATCTGGTAAGAAGACACGTATTCCTGTGAATTTTGGGGCGCTGAATTCAAATTCGGTATCAAAAATCACGCATCACGTCATAGTTGAGCCATAACCTCAAAAAATGACGAAAAATCATGCACTGAGACAAATAAATTTCAAAATAATGCTAAATGTGTGCTCCATCGAATGGGTCAACTCGAGCCTAACCTAGAAATAAATCTAACCTAGCCTAACCTAACCTCACCTAACCTCACGAAACACAATTAAACTGATTGTGTTGTCCCGTTGTGTTTGCGGTACCGTCTGAATCAGCTTGGATTTAACCTGCTAAGAGGTCAAACCTATCCTAACATAAAAAAACCTGACCTAACCTAAAACTAACCTAACCTAACTTCATTTCACGTAACACAATTACACTCATTGTGTTGTCTCGTTGTGTTTGCGGTACCGTTTCATTCAGCTTCGGTTTAACCTACATAGAGGTTTAACCTATCCTAACCTAACAAAACCTGACCTAACCTAACCTAGCCGAATGAAATTGAACCACACGTGTAACTATGTAAGCGTACGGTTCTCAGTCTTGAATGTGTGCTATATTTAATAGGTTAACTCGATCTTAACCTACAAATGAATCTAACTTAACAGAACCTAATGAAATTTAGACGCACATTACTCATTTCAAGAAACTTAGAACTACAAGTAGAATTGACCCCATTTCAATTAACCTGACAATGTTTGTATCAATTAAAATGTAGTACTATAACTTAAACATGCAAATGAATCCAGACATTTACTGCTATTAATGTCATAATATGAAAGTAGGAAAGAACAGGGTTGCCAGCGTATTCGGTTAGGTTAGGTCAGGTTTTCTTAGTTTAGGAAGGGTTCAACCTCTATGTAGGTTAAGCCGAAGCTGGATGAAACGGTACCGCAAACACAACGAGAAAACATAATCAGTTTCATTGTGTTTCGTGAGTTTAGGTTAAGTTAGGTTATGCTAGGTTAGATTTATTTCTAGGTTAGGCTCGAGTTGACCCATTCGAAGTAGCACACATTTGCTACTAGAAAAATATGCTTCCAGAGCTTTACGTGTAGTTCAATACATTTCTGTTAATTCAGGTTAGGTGAGGTCAGGTTCTGTTGGGTAAAGTTACGTCAAATAAGCTGATATCATACAAAGGTTGATCCTTCATAGTTTTCGACATGTTTCAAAGTGAAAATTTGCATCACTGGCATTATTTTGAAATTTATTTGCCTCAGTGCATGATTTTTCGTCATTTTTTGAGGTTATGGCTCAACCATAACGTGATGGGTGATTTTTGATACCGAATTTGAATTTAGCGCCCCAAAATCCATAGGAATACGTGTTCCTTGTTACCAGATCCGAACGCGTTTTTTTTTGTGGCTGTGTTATTCATAAATTCATAAGTGAAATAAATGGTTAAATAAGTAAAATAAATAAATATGTAAAAAAACAAAATAAGGTCAAGTAACGAAACAATTATATTTATCCCTACCCCTATGTCTGCCATCAAACTAATAAGTCAGGTTGCATTGAAATTGTCCGTATCGTAAAGGTAATTTTAAATCTTGGCGGTCAAAAATAGAGAGGCCCTAAGTGCTTGAGAGGAAACAATGACATTTTTCCCTACCCCTAAGTGTACCATCAAACTAATGATTCAGGTTGTATTGAAACTGTCCGTCTCGTAGAGGTGAATTCATATCTCGTGGGCCAATAAGAGTATCCGTGTCCGTTATAGAGAGTGCCCGTTAGGAAGAGGTAGCTTAACATGGGATTTTCTATACCTTGGGTCGGGGAATCACGTTAAGTGTCCGTAAACAGAGTTCGTAAATGTTTCTTATCAATAAAACTTTTTAAAGCAGTTAAAAGAAGCCGTTTCCTAATGTCGGTTTTTCGTTTAGAAAAATGAGAAAAAGTTTAATTCGTGTTTCAAATGCAGCACTATTCTGCCGTGATTTGAGAAAACAACGTTAACTGCAAAAAGTCGTAAAATGAGTTTTTTATATCGTTGGAATCGTGAAGAAAGAATGCACCTGATAATGAAAATAATTTGTTTAAATTGTTAATAACTTTTAGAATAATTATTGCTTCATTTTGAAATCACGCCGTTAACTGCAAAATTTGGCGAGTCGTGATTTGTAAGAGAGCCGTAACTGACCGTTAACTGAAGGTTTAAATCATGGACAGCTGAATACTTCACAGAAAAATTCGAGAAAAAGCCACAACGGGGAGTTACGGACTTTACTAAATTATCGGGCGGGAATCTCGAGCCTTCATGATTTCGAAGAGGTCCGTACGCGCCTACGGCGTTCTCCGGAATCATCGAACCCCGAGAAAAAAGGTCTGTAATTCGAGAATCGCCATAACTGCATTTATTCTGAGCTGCGAAATTTCTCTGCCATGAACGGCGTTTTCTCAAATCACGGCAGGCCTATTTCTGAGGTCCGTGATTCGAAGAGAGCCGTAACTGCCCGTTACCACGCTTTCTGAATTTCAGCATCCCAATCAACACTGTTAATTGCATTTTAGATAATTAATTAAAATTTTTTTAACAATTATTTGGGCAAAAGAGAAAAAGTTTACATGCAACTTAGTCAAGAACAGCAAAAAGAACTGCAGAAAATGAATTAGAATCCGCGATACACGCGAATAAAGTTTCGAACATTTTTCGTCGATTTTCTCGGCTTCTTCATTTTGCTGTTAACGATGTTTTCTCAAATCACGGCAGTATTGTCATCATGGCTTGAAGGTTACCCCTTTATGTTCGCTGAATACCCCTTGGAATAACAAATTGGAAACTTTAAAAGCCCTCAGTTGGAGAAATATTACAAATATTGATCAGAAACATTCATAGGTTGTTTATTATACCACTTCCTATCAGTTTTGTTAATTCTAATAAAAACCTACACGAAAATAACAAAGGATTCAGTTTTTCTGTTCATGTCATAAATTTCCTGAATGCGGGTTAGCCTGATTTCTTCTCCGACCATCCAAATTTAGCCCAGTCAGGAAGCGTTCCGTCAAGGTGATCTACAATGCCCAAATAAGATTTGGTAGAATGTTGTATCTTTAACAAAGTGAGCGTTTTTCCTTGTACATTGTTTACGCGATAGGACACATCGAGAAATGATGATAAAAAATAGTTATATTGGATTTGAAAAAAACAGCGGTACTCATGCCAATGACGTTCTACTGGATGTTGGTTATTATCGTGATTATTATTATCATAATTTAAAGGATAGAGATCTGCAACTAGCCTAGTGTTATTCGGAAATCGTACAAAAAGGTTAAAAGGTGCAGTGTCTGTTGCAGGTATGGTATGCAGAAGTCCACGAACTATTTTGTTATGTCCCACTTCTGCGGTAACGTAGCTCCCTATAGGAACATCGTGATGCAAGGACTGTGATGCAGATGTTGGCACTGAGGGTACATGATTTTGTTCTCTTGCTACAATTCTTCCGACAGCTGCACCGAATCCTGCAAGAATAATACAGATTTATGGAGTTTTTGCACACTGAAAAAATAACTATTAATAAGTAGATTTTGGTCTTAAAGTTGTGCTAGTTTTAGTTTTTGTAAATCAACTCATTTTCGGTACATCGTATTTAGAAGCGTTATTCATATAAGTTTCAGTAAACTTTATTTGCACTGCGTTTTTTCAAGATAGCTTATTTCCGATGTATTTAATTTAGGAAGATTTTTTTATAGTGGAATAATACTGCGCAATTGTGAGAGACGAATTTACGCAAACAGCTTCAAGGTTATTTCTTATCTCAATTAGGCATTTCGGATAAACACTTTCAAGGTTATATTTTGCTTTATTTTTGCATTTTCTACTTCTTTATATAGTTATATCTTTGAGGAAGCAATATGTTAAGTTTATAGGCAAAACAGAATGTTATACATAGCCCTCCATATGAAATTTCATCTGCATCTTTAACACATTGAATAAACGGAGACAGTAATTTTTAGTTAAATGTTTCATCTATAGGGAAGCAAAAAACTATCCTTGTTTTTCACACGACCATCTGACGCAATTAAAAATACAAGATCAAACCTTGAATAACCTTGAAGCTGTTTAACTGAATTTGGCTGTTGCAAATGCGCAATATTTTTTTGTAACGTCATCAAGAATGTTCTAGTAGTTTAGCATCAGGCTTATTCAGTTACGGGCGACTAGAGGTCTTTAACGTAAAATACCTAATAAATTACGTGCCAAGATTGTAGCCCTAAACAAATGTGCATAACCTCACTTGCTTCAAGTTCCAGCACGGATATTCGCTAGACTTTTATTTGCAATGTCAGTATAGTTAATTAAACAAATAAATCATGTCAACTGAAGCGAAACCTATGCAAAACAGCAGTCCAAACTTCTATATATTCCACCGAATGAACTTAATAAAAATAATCAAAATGTATAGCAATTTTTATTTTGCAACAAAGTAGTGAAAAATGTTATTTACTAGCGCCCTCTGGGCGTATAGTTTTTTTAGTATCTAATAAAATTAATTGAAGTGCAAGTCCACTGGAAAGTTTAAACGGTTATCTTTGTGGAAGGAATTAAAGTTTGTGGCTGTCTAAGCAGATAAGAATGTTTCTTTTATTGCCATACTACTTTGCCTTATAGGCGCACTGGAGCATGATAATAATCTCAGATTGTAGAACTGTTGCGTAGGACCTTATTACAATTGTGAAGCCTATTCCATTCCTACTATAGTATACACCTATTTCTACGTTCTCTTTGTTCCTGGACCCATCAGTAAACCAGTTCTTTCCATCAATCGGCAGGTGTGATTCACAGTTAACCCATTCCACTTTCGTAAACAGACTAACTCGATACCATGTTTAATCTCCAGGACGCCTTCGCAGCCACGCATAGATCCACATAATTGTCTCCGGTTTCCAGCCCCAGCTTTTCTCTATGGCTCTCCTTCAGACCCAAAGAGTCGCTACCAGTTTTTTGCACTTATCTTCCAGGTGCTTGTTCCATAAAAGCTTCTTATCCAGAATGACTCCTAGATATTTGGCTCGTCCTTTGATTTCCAGTTGTTGTCCTGCCAGTTTTAAAGTACTCGTGGTTCATCAATTATACCTTCTGGTAAATACAACTGCATTGGTCTTACTGGATACATCTGGTCTTACCAGATACTGGCCGCTCACGATTACCAGTATATCGTCCGCATAGCCTATAACATGGTGATCCTGGCACCACAGCAGGGCGATAAAACACCTCCCTGCGGACATCGCGATTCAAAGGTTCCATATGAAGTTGTCCTTCGATTAGGTTAACTGTTGCACTTAAGGCCTTCTCTGTCGAGTGACAGCCCTATATGCGTGTTACTGCTTGTGATGAGGCCTACTTGACAACACCTTATCGCGAATATATCTGTCCACGAGTCTCTCCACTGTTTTTACTAGAAAAGATGTAAGGCTAATAGATCGGAAATCCTTGGATGAAGTATAACCGATCCTGCCTGTCTTCGGAATAAAGACTACGCTCGCACCTTTCATGCCATCGGAACATAACCCAATTTCAGACTGGCCCTAGCGATTCTCACAATCGGCCCTATGATAAACTCACCAGCCCTGGATAAGAAGACTGGCTATCTGTCACCTGGACCAAGAGATTTGTAAGAACTAAAGGCTGGAGTAACAATCTCGTTGGCAAGCCGCCGTTTCAGGCCCAGTTGGGCCGCAGGCAGCCTGATTTGCCTCGTAAGTGTCGTTCCCACTTCTTCTAACTTTTTAAATTGCGGAAAATGTGTCTTGATCAGATGAGTCAAGGTATCCCCGTCACACTCTGAATATCCCCCGCCGGGCAATTTCAGAGTGCCGGGAATAGCATCCGCATTTCGAAAAAGCAACTTATCAAATCTAGCAGCCTCTACTCCTTTCTCGAAGGCAGTGCAAAGTTCGTCCAGCTTTCATGCTTTTTCTTACATATTGCACTTCTTTATTCATTCCTCATCGTCGTAAATGAGGTCCATATTTCCTTCGGTTTGTCAGTACTGGCACGTCTGAAACTTTCTGGTTTCCCTGTGAAGTTCTTCGAGTTTCGCATTCCACCAGTTTGTCTTCCCAGCCTTTCGGACTCTTGAACGTCGACAATTACTACAGATGTCTTCAATTTTTGTCCAATTAAAATTTTTTTGCAATATTCCACCACTGTACGTACCCCCACTGGTGGATTGGTATCGCTGTCATATGAAAAGTAAGCCGATCCTATGACTAGCCTTCCGGTATCTTTAATATCCGTGACTATAAACATAAGTTCTTTGTTACATAACTCTAGCAACGGGAAGACGTTGACTATCTTTGCCGGTATGCAAGCCCTTGTATTGGCTTCCTTGGGGTCCATGTGACAGAAACCAGCCCCGCTAAACCCCTAATGGTATCTCAAACTAAACAGAGTTCCTGGATTAGTGAGATGTCTGTTTACCTCGCAACCATGCTCCTCTTCAAAACTGCAGAGGCGCCATAGCTCTGATGCGAGTTGGTTTGGATAATGGTTAGACGCTCTCTCAAGTGAGGGGTTGAATCCCTCACACCGACGGAGGACCACCGACGGGTTTTGCAATTTACCTGTGAACCACGTCGTGGCCCTAACCATCTTTCGGAGCAACTCAACTCCATCCACCTTAAGACATACGCCTTCCCAAGGCCTTGTATCTACCATAGTCTTGTGTAGCCAAGCTTTAGCCACAGGATCAGCTGCCACAAATAAAAAGACTCTTCCCCTCCAATTTAATCAAGAGGTTAATTAAAAGCATAATTTTAATCTGATTAATGCTGAATTTTGATACGATCATTGGAGTACCTTTGAAATACTTCGTGCAAAAATCAATAATGATATGATTTTTTTCTGATACAAAAAACGCGTTTAATAGACGTAAAGGTTCTCTTACAAAAATAGAAATTACTGTGCTTGACTGTACTAACAAGCTCGCTTGAACTCACGTATTTGCTTTGGTGGAAGAAGGACGCTGACAGTCGCCTTGGCTACGTAACCTTGGTCGATTCATACCCTGGGAAATGCAATTTGAAGAGCACTAGGCTTATGGAATGAGTGAAGATTATTTACGATGGGTGCATTATGTTTTCTACCCAGACATAAGGAAGTTAAGTGAGAAAGTTCCTACATCAAGAAATAAAAGTAACTTCTTTAAATTAAGGGTTCAAAATTATGACAATAATTTTCATTGTTAAATAAATAATATAGCTACAGCAAAATTATCGTTATTACACGGTAGATTTACTTCAGTCAAGCTCGAAACAATAAACTGCACTGGTTTCCACTAAAGCAATCGCTCACAAATGCAAAAATAATAAACTTTCAAAAATGTTAGTTCTTTTTAATTTTTCGAAAAAACTATTTACTTTAGGACTTTAGGGCAATATATTATACAACCTTTTTTATTTAGAAGAAGATTTAGAATGTTTTATTGTATAGCTATTTTTTCTCTAAAAACAGCCGTTTTCAAGGAAAATCCAAAAACATGTAATAAGCCGCTATGTTGGAAGAAGGCGGCTTGAGCCCTCCTTAAATTTACTGAATTTTCGGAGGGGTTTCAAGTCTCCTAAGAAAGGTTCCTGACAACTAATTTGCTAATCTATGGGGTAGGATAGTATGCCAAGGGACATAAGTTAATCTTTCTGGAAACACATTCAGCCTAGCTTCCTGCTTTGGGAATTAAACCCAGTGCGATGTTTCTCCTATTCTGTAGAATTAATAAGTTAAAAATTCAACTTGAGGTTATGATTACAAAAACGAGTATCGAAAAGTTGGTTTAAATGGACGCGAAATTCATTATTTTAATATAATTCCATTGCACCTTTTGTTTTTCTTCTTTAAAGCTTCTTAATTTTATAAATATTATATGCACTTTAATAATCTCATGGATCTTACGACAGAAGCTTACAAAATAAGTCATGATTGCTTATTAGAATTCTTGAGGTACAGTTGGTGAATTTCAAAACACAGTGTTTTTAAGCAATCTTTATAGGTTTTATTTCAGATTTTTGATTATTGAACGATCTTGATTTAAACCTATTAATTTCCCTGAAAAATCATACCTGCATTGAAATTCACTAACTGTGCTGAATAAATTATTTTTGCTTTACTGAAATTTTAATTACATGTGCTGATTTTTCATTCACACGTAGTTGAAGATTTCAACAACCGTAATTTTATAAAACTTCACTCACATGTGATTGAAAGTTCAACCAGATATTTCTAACAGTATTTGGTCAGAATTTTAACTATTTTGTTAAAAATCTAATTATTTTCGGCAAATTTAACTATTTGATGAAAATACAATTTATACTTCCGCTTGAAATTTTAAAGATTAAAATTGTTTTATATTTAATTCGATATGTTCTCCACATTAATTTTATTTTAAAAAAAATTTTTAACGTAAAATACTTGTTTAACCGACGGCTATGCCACTTTCGGTGGGTGGGGAGGGGGGGGGGGCAAAATTCGCGTTCATAGTATGACAAGAGATTTTTTTCTAAAGATTTTCTTTTCGTGTCGTACATCATTGAAGAAACTGTGTCAAGAAATTAACTATATCAACAAATGCTCACAGGTTGGACAAATATTCCACAAAAATAGATTTTTTCTGACACAAGGTTATTTTCACCAAGGCTCCCGTCATATACTTCTAGGTAATTATTTTAAAAGTCAGTATGCAACTTAAAAATTAAATTTTTACCCCATTGATCAAGTAGTAAAATTTAGAATTTTCCTAGGGTTTACTCAACATAAATAGATCATATTTTTAAATAAAAATCACGAATTATCAAGTAGTAAGTTTGAAAATTCATGAATTAATAGAAGAAAATAAAAATTGTGGTGTTAAAAATGTATAATTCTTCATTGGAAATTCTACTATTAAATTTTTTATACGGAATGCATCCCTTTTGGTTAAAAAAATCTTCTATCTACTTGCAAATTGAACTATTTGGTTGAAATTTCGTCTTTTCCAGTAAAAAATTCAACTATTTAATTAAAAATGCATGGACACATTTTGTTGAAATATAATCATTTTTGGCGAAAAAATAATCTTCTTTGTAAAAAGTTCATCTTTCTATTTAAAAATTCTACTACTTGTTTGAATGCTTTTATTCAAAATTCCTTTGATTGTTTTTGAAGATTAATCGTTTTAGTTAAAATGTCATATTTGATGTCATAATTGAACCATTGCGTTGAAAAGTAATTTTATTTGTTTAAAAAGTTATTTCTCTAACTTAAAATTAAACTATTCAAGTTATTGGTGAAAATTTATATTTTTTAAGCGAAAATTCATATATTTTGTTGAAAATTTGTCTTTTTGCTGTAGAAAATTCATCTTCTGGTTTGAAAATTAAGCTGTTTGTTTAAAAATTAATTTTTTGGTTGAAAATGCATAACTTGAGTTAGAAATTAATTTCTTGGGTTAGTTAAATTCGTCCTTATTCCTTAAAAACTCAGCATTTTGGATATTTTTTCTCATAATTGGTTAAAAAACCTTCTGAGTTAAAAATGCAACTTTTCTGAAAAAAATCGTATATTTTGTGTTAACATAATAGTTTTTTTATAGAAAATTAAAATATCAAATATTACACTTTGGTTGAGAACTCTTTTTTTAACAAAGTTCTAGCAGCTTTGTTAAAAATATACTTATTTTATTAAAAATTTTCTTTTACTTGGTTGAAAACACAGGCCCACAAAAAAAACAAAAGTGTCTGTGCAATTGACCAGACCTATATATTCTTATGTATTTTTCGACGCTGAATCCGAATTTGCAATAAAAAAATAGGGTCCAGCTACTTTTTTATGGGGTTTTGCTCGAAAAACCTCATTTTTTACGGTTTTTCATGGTTTTTTTTAAATAAAAAAAAAATAAAGAAAAATTTTATTTTTTTGACTTCAGAATCGAATTCTACGGGAAAAAATACATCGAAAACCATGTTTTGAGTTTTTTTTTACAAAAATTTCAACCCACCATACGGCGATGGAAAGGCAGAAAATCGCGAAAAGTGAAAATTTGCTTCAAAGGGGGAGGGTCGGTAAGGCCGGTTTTTGGCCTAATTTATTTTTGGACCAAAAAATCTGAAAAAATCAT
>NC_046657.1:158928367-158928769 GCF_010883055.1 Belonocnema kinseyi
CCCCCCCCCCTACAAATATAGGAAACGCCACTACCCACCAACTGTATTTTCGAGAGATTTGACACTCTTAAACATGTATTCTGAGGTTAGCCCGGGTTAACTATGGTTTTCGGGGTCGCTGAATACAAATCTGGCGTCCTTTGTCTTTTATCGCGTCAGGTTCAAGGTCATTGGAAGGTCAAATCGAAAGAAAACAGTAAAAAAATCCAAAAAAATACGTTATAGGTTTTTGGAGTCGCTAATTACGAACCTGGCGTCCGTTGAACTCTATCGCTTCAGGTTCAAGGTCATTTAAAGGTCATTTGAAGATCAAATCGAGAAAAAACGGTAAAAAAAATTTTTAAAAATATGTTATAGGTTTTTGGGGTCGCTGATTATGAACCTGGTGTCCACTGACCTTTA
>NC_046657.1:158928869-158938567 GCF_010883055.1 Belonocnema kinseyi
TTTTTTATTGCAAATTCGGATTCAGCGTCGAAAAATACATAAGAATATATAGGTCTGGTCAATTGCACAGACACTTTTGTTTTTTTTGTGGGCCTGTGAAATCATTTATTTTAATTATGAATGCGACAACAATGCTATCGGGAGTTTCGTGCTTCGCCTCTCTGTCAGAGAATGACTCTTATTTTTCTTGACTTTGTGTAAACAATTAGAATTCAGTATTTTAGAAATGGAAACAGACTAGTTCAGGTTTACATTTTCCGAATATAACTTTTAAATACTGTTATATTATCCAGAATAGGTTTATCTATATTTAATAAGCGTGCACAAAAACAAAGTATTAGATTTTTTGTATCAGAATTTTACGTGCATTTTTTTAAATTTAGATTTTTTTGTCAATTTGACTTTTCTTTAACCTACATTAAAGGGCAATTCATAACCAATTTGTTGACCTGCATGATTCTTTATTAACGAACGGAGAGTCTAGACGGTTTCCTCTTAAATTTTTTTAATGAAGACAATCCATGCTGTACAAGGTAAAAACTTCATTTTACTAGGTTAAACGTAGGATTTTTTTGCGAAATAAAGTAATGCATCAGATACAAATGAAACATTTTCATTTTTTAAATTTATTTTGAAGAAAAGAATGTTTTTGCTAACATAAAATATGACATCTTAAGAAAATACCTGAATTTTCAACCTAAAAAGATGAATTCCCAACAACAACATTTAATAGTTGAAATTTCAATCACACGTGATGAAATTTCATTTATTTAAATGAATTTTTAAACCAAAAAGGCGAATTATTTTCAACAAATAACGATTTTTCAATAATTAAAGAAAAAACCTTCATTGAAAAAAATTTCAGAAAACTAGATCAGCTTTTACCGGTACAGTTGAATTTTAAATTAAGAAAGATCATTCTCCAAGAAAATAGTCCAGCATTTTGTCAAATGTCCAAGTCATGAGATCCTCTGATCCCAAAAAAATTCTTTTGCAAATGTGTATGTCTGTATGTATGCCTGCACGGAGAAAAATGGAAGGTCTGTTTGACCATATAAATGTGCAGACAGACCATTTTGTAGGGTCGACTATAGGACAGCTCTTGAATATGGCTAAAGCCACTATCCCTGGAAGGTAAAGACAAGAGGTCCAAATTGTATATCACGGAAAGTCGACTCGATTGTCTCGGGCCGTCGTCTCGGTCATCTCAAACTGGTTGACCCGATCATTGTCAAAGGTCAGTTTGGAAATCTCAGATGGTCGATCTGATTTTCTCAGACATTCGACTGGATCGTATTTAAAATAGGTACTTACAGAATAAGATATTTCAAATGAATCCTCAATAGATACACTCACTTTACACGGGAATAGTGGGTGAAAACTTTTTTTTTTAAGAATAGCACTTTTCCAGCACGTGGTCTACGAGTCGATTATGCTAATTGGAGCCAATTAGTGATCAAGCAATTGACCATACGTGAAAACAATATGTGCGTATTGACCATTCCAAAAATAATACCTTAGGTATCCCTTGTACTGAGTCTGATGTTCTTATAAAAGTCATACTGGCGATAAAATAAAAGTCTTTTTAACCATCTCGACGAAAATTTAAAAGGACCTTTCGGATATGTAGAAATACTGTCTGGCTCTCTAAATTTTAACCATCTAACTTTGACCATCTATTTTTCTTTGTGTGTGTGTATGGCCCCAACTTTAGAAGTCATGTTCTTAGATTCTCTTTAAATTCTTGAATTATGCTCACGTAACCAACAGTACTTAATCGAAAAATTTACAAGTCACGATTATCGCCATGCTTCCAGTGGTGGGGAGTGGGGAGGGAGGTGCCATTTTCAGCCCGAACGTCTGCACAGGTATTTTTAAAAGCCTGTAACTTCCTTTCTGTTTTAGCGATTCAAATTTTTCATGAGGTTTTTCGAAAGGTTATTTTTCACTCATTTATTCTATTTTATTAACGAACAAAATTTTATCATTTTTAATCATTTTTTAAAGAATTCCATAGTTTATTCAACTTTTTTCAAAATCGCGCATTTTTATTATTTTTTAAATGATTTTGAATGAAAGCTTGACTTTTTGATTTGAAAAAAGGGTCTAAGTAAAAATATGGTCCTGTAAATAGTTTCCGGAATATAGGCTTTGATGTACAGGCAGTCCTAATGCTTGCGTTCAGACCCAATCTTTTAATCTTCCACACACTAATTTTCAAATCTACTATATTTCTTCAATGCGTTCAAGTTAATTCAGAATCATATGAAATCAGCCAACTAATGATTTAATAATGTTTTCTGGCGCGTTTGAGAAAGTTTCAATTGTTTGTTAGTTGTTATAAATAAATAAAAAGTGAAAACTACTCTTTTTTAGAATTGAAGTTGATATTTCTAAGTATGAATAATTCTTTACTATTATAGTTCGTCAGTTTACAAGAATTATAGACAGTCATTCAAAGAATTTTATTTTGTGAACAAATTTTTGTTTGAATATGTGCATAGAAACTCTTATAATGTTTAAACTCGGCCTTGTTTTTGTAAATTGAGCGCTTGGATGCCAATCACATCCTACTTGTATTCTCAGAAGTCACTTGTTTTTAATTCGTTCTTCATGAAGGTATGTGCAAAAAAAAATTAAAAACATAGGACTTCCAAAAATACTAGTCGGCTGTTATTGCGCCCAACTACTCAATTATATTTTAACTTCACCCTCAGACAAAGTTGTCTTGAAACAAAAGTATCGTCCTTTTGTCTATTTTGTTTTGAACCAAATAAACATCTTCTTGTCTCTTGTTGTTTAATTTTTTTTTAACATATAATTTAAATTAGAACATTACAAATAAAATCCATGATTATTAATTTTAACGTAAAAATCTTGGGGAATTTTTTATGCTAATGCTTTTGGCACAGAAAAGCATTGGAAAACACCAAACTTGAGTCGTTTGTCGGTGGAAATTTTAAGCGACTTACATCAAGAGCCAGATTGCAACGTCCAGTAGATAAGAAAATTTTTATTTCTGGTGATTTATATGAATGGACCAGAGAAAATTTAAAGGAAACAGTAGTACTCTTCAGCGCTAAAGATGATGATGCAGCGATGACATTGGAATGAGTAGATCGGTTTAGTAAGGCAGTCTCAATCCCGCTTACTCTCAAGTGCGAATAAGCACAGAAAAAACTGGGGGTTCTCTAAAATGGCGGCTCAAATAAAACTTGGTATCATTCAGAACTTGAGCTCCAATAGATACCTGTAAAGAGCGAAAAGTATTCGTTTAGAGCGCTCCTGAAAAGAACATGGAGTACTATTAACAAACCAAACGCTTGCAAAGCAAGGCTAGTAAGTTAGGAATCGATTTCCAGTTATCGACCGATGACTTGAGACGAAAAGTTTCCTAAATATGAATATGTCGTTATCTCTATTTTAATTGCGGTATTATTTTCTTTTTTAATTATCTTCATTAAATTATGTCCATCAGATTTAAATCACATGTGTGCTTTAAAGTAAATCTTATGTTATTAATCAAACATTATACCCAAGTGGGCAAAGCGAAAAATAGGTTCTGCAAAAATAGGCTCAATTACAATTGAGATCCTTTAGAACCCCAAGTGTGATATCATTTAGAGCTCATTTATTGTTTTGGGTTCCTTTTCAGCAAGTTGGGTTCATTTTTGTTGCAGCTCCTTCGGAACAAATATGGGTTCAAATGGAAACTTTAGTTTTTTCTGTGAGATGAAAGCTGATCAGAAGAAAAGGCGAACCAATTAGAAAACGCTGTCAATTGAGATGCAATTTATGGATAATCAATTATTATTGTAAATTTCTGAACTATAATAGTAAGTAACCATTCGTACTGAGAAACATCAACATCACTCCTGAAAAGAGAAGTTTGCACTTTTATTTTGATTATAACAAATGACAAACAATTTAAACTTCGTCTGACTGGCCGGAAACTATTCTTAAATCATTAGTTAGCTGATTTTCTGTTATTTTGAATGAACTTGAATTCGCTGAAAGAATGGTAAGACTTGCAAACTAGTCTGTGGAATATTAAAGGATTACGTCTGAGCACGTGCATTAGGACTGCCTGTACATCAGAGCCCAATCTCGGAAATGAATAACTGGACTATGCTTTTACTCAAAACTTTTTTTCAAGTCCAAAAGTCAAACTTTCTTTTAAAACTATTAAAAAATAATCAAAATACCCAATTTTGTGTAAAAGTCAAATTAACAAATTGTTTAAAAAATGCTTAAATTGTGTTAAACTTTTTTCTTTAATAAAATATAATAAGAGGGAAACAAAAACATTTATTTTTTAAAGCTCTAAAAGATTATAGGAACAACTTGTTTAATTTAAAAAAATAGAAAATTCAAATTTGGGTCGAAAAAAGGAAGGAAGAATGAAAAGTTCCATTTTTCCGTGAAACAATACAATTTTCAAAAAAAGATCAATTGACATAAATTATGCACTAAAAAATATCTACAAATTTGTTTCCTACCTCTTTTTGAGAGAACACTTAGTCTTTGTTTTATTCGTAAAAAACGAAATTGAAAATAAAGAAATTAAATATTTAGAAAAACGACACAATCTATGAAAACAATGCAGACAAATGTTTCCCCTCCTGAAAATAGCTACTAGTTTATCATTAGTAATTTTTTTATATGATGCGTAGTTTTTAGTTAAATCGTAAAAGATAACATTAAAAAAAATAATATTCAAATTCGTTTTTAATTTTTTTCAGATAGGACGATTAGATTTTCTTTTAATCCTATAAAAAGATTAAACATAAAACCTATACGTTTTCGAGGTCACTGAATCCGAATACGAGGTCAGTTTGACCCCATAAGTTCAGGATCAAGGTCGATTAAAGGTCAAAATGGAGGAAACCATTGGATCGAAGAAAACCTCTACTCCCAGATTCTTTGGTCTAAGTGAATCCGAATCCGGCGTCAGATTGCCCCCATCTAGTACGGATGAAGCTCAACTGATTCTTGAAAATCAGAAAACCTCATTGAATATGCGTAAACTATAACTTTAAGACTTTTTGAGATCGCTAAATCCGATTGCAGAGTCATCTTTACCCCATAAGATCCAGGATGAAGGTCAAAATTGACAAAATTATGGAATAGGAGAAAACCTCTAGATTTATACGTTTCTGGAGTCGCTGATGCTGAATCTGGGCTTAGTTCCACCCCATAAGCTTGATTCGATGGTTTTCTCAATTTTGATCTCGAGATGACCTTAATCCCGACCTGATAGGGAAAAAATAAATCCGGAAACGGATTGAGCGACCCCAAAACCGTCTTAATGTGGTGGTTCACGCCGATCCAATTATTTTTTCTTATTTTGGTCTTCAATTGACTTTGATCCTGGTATAATGGCGTCAAAATGACTCCGGATTCGGATTTAGCGAGCCGAAAAACGTCTTAAAATATTTATTTAAGCCAATTCAATCGTTTTTTTTTCTCAGTTTCACCTTCACTGAACTGATGGGATCGATCTAACTCCTTTTTATATACCTGTTCCTCATCCTTCTCCTTTTCTTGTCTTATTTGGCAAGTTCTCAATTGTTCTACTTTCTTCGTCCCAGATCCACATCTCTTCGTTTATCAAAATTCTATCTTTCCCTACCTTGCTACCTTTCTTTCTTTCTGTCAATGACCTCCGTTCAATCGAACATTCTCTTCTCATTTCCTGCCAGGCCAGATCTTCTTCTATTCTCTTTGTTATTCTCTTAAACAATTTCTTGTTGCCCTCAAATTCAAACCTCTCCTTCTTACATCCTAATGTCAACAAAAACATGCCTTTCTTTCATTTCCCTTCCTTTCCAAAAACATACCTCTCCTTCTTATACCCTAATGTCAAGCAACTATATTACTACAATTATTCAAACCAGGGTTGCATCAATGTCATCTTATATATACGGCATTTTCAAACAACTCTTGGAAAAATAAGACTTAGGTCTTATTTTGAAATAACCGTTTTGTTTATATTGTTAAACTTGTTGTTATTGACATAACCTAAACGGTTTTAATAGAAAACTTTTGCTTCAAAAAAACGATCAGGTTATGTAAATCAGTCTAGCAGGCGTGCATAGAAAAAAGGATAATAACCTATTAAGGTGTCTCGGGTGTCCTCAAACCCGAACTTTTGAGAAAATATGTCCATTTTTAGTTAACAATAAAATCATAAACGAAAATCACAAGCGTGATCGCACGTACAAGAAAAAGCGTTGCAGCTTCACCTCAGAGTGGTATTCTTGCTCTCTCCGCCAGAGGGAGAGACGTTGCACTCACACGTCGGTATAGCGGCCCTACCATTCAGGGGAAACAGATCTCCCAAAACGATAAAACAGTTGTCCTTCTGAGGGGTCATACAACGTCCCCTCATTCAGCGCAACAGCGCAACTTCTAGAAAGAGCGGTTTGCCAAAATTTCTTTCCGTGTGCGTCCCCACTCGACACGTTATTCTCGTATACTTCATTCATCTGTCGCCCTTTATCTGGGCTCCGTGTTACTGGCATGCTTCTCTACCCTAGTTTATATCTACTGACCAAGACTCGCAACACGTAACTTCATCCTCGCCTAAATTTTCACAATACAAAGTCCAATCTAACCTCAAAATCAGTCTTTATTTTTCATTTTTACCCACCCACTCACCCTTTTATCAAAATCCTTCACTCTCAGTTACGCTAACAAACCTACCTTCCTCACTCACCAAAATTTCATCACGCTCACTTCTCTTCGCCTTTCTTAACAGCCAGAAACAACGGCACCACAAAAAAGCGTTACTCTACTATAGGTACCAGAAATGAAAGCCTTTTAATCACAGTAAATTTTCGACGAAAATAGTTAATTTTTCAACCCAAAAAGAAGAATTTTCAAGAAATCAGTTAAGTTTTTAAACAAGAAGGATGAATTTTCAACAAAATAGTTGAATTTCTTTCCAAACAGTATTATTTTTATCGAAGAAAGTTGCAATTTCTTCTAAAATAGATTAATATCTTACTTAAAAGAAAAGGTTGTTTTTTTAAATGGATGAATTTTCATCCAAAAACCATTTCTTACTTAATGTAGATATTTTACATTTGTCTAAGCAATACATTCTGTGATACAATTGTGCAAATGTTCCCATTTTTTAAAATATTATTTTTTTATAACGCTGTAAATTGCAAACGATTTCTTCTCCAAAAAAACTGAGAGGCAAAAAAGTTTTTATCTTTTGTTGAGAGATGATAAGAATCATTGTATGCATAACATTTTTCTGTTAATAATGAATGAAATTGTGCAAACAAATTATTAGGTTAAATACTGATCAATATTTCAAAATAAATAAACAAGATGTTCGTAATTCTTAACATTTTCTCACATTTTAATCAAAACGTATCTCGAGGGCCCATTAGTGCATGCTAAAGTGTAAATGCGGCGCCTCCATCAATTGAAAAAATATTTCTTTAGGATTTATCATCTAGGATTAAATACAGCTGCAGACTATACTCTCAACGGAACCAACTTCCATTCCTGCTGGAGATGGATTTTTCATCAAATTTTTGTCTTTTAAGTTCATCAACATTTCAAATTATGTAAATTGTTTAAATTAAATATTTATAATAATAGCAATGTTAAACATCATTCATGTGGGAAAAATCCTGTATTACATGTAAGAAAATATGTATAACACACTGAAAAAATGGTTAGTTGAGACAACTATTTAGTTACTAAGATATGGTGCTGCTATTTTGTAAGTTGATACAGATATTTTATTAGCTCGCACAGTATTTCCATTAGTTGCACTAACAATTCAATTAGTGCCAGCAACTAAGTAAATGGTTGTCCCAACGAACAGAAAAGCATCTTACAAACTGAGTAGTTGGCCCAACCAACCATTTTTTCAGTATATTTTTACCCTGTCTGATTGACTTTGAAGCTTATAAAAATCAGAAAAAATCGAATTTTTCGCTATTTTCTTAGAGCCGCGGTCTACATAGCAAATAATGATTATAAATAATTAACTAATTTTCATGAAATAATTAATTAGTAATAGTTAATTATTTATTAATCATTCATCATTGATGATTAATGATTAATTTTTAATTAGTAATAATTAATCATTAATTATTTATTATTTATCATTAATTAATTTTACATAAATAGTATTTTACTAATAAGGTACAAATCCACTTGCGCTGAATTATATTTTGTAATAATTTCTATACCGAAAATTAGTTTTATTGTCAAATAAAGAGCAATATATCACTTCGAAATATGTTTATGAAATTCAAAGTCAATAAAAATTATTTTAATAGCAACATTCTTTATATATTTTTGTTACAACATATTGCAAATACATTCCCATTAATTTATATTACACATCATATGGCTTTAAAGTCAATTAGGGAGGGTAAAAAAAATTTTAACGGAATTATCGTTAAACATGTATAAGTCCGATTGCTTGGAACTATTTTTATTGGTAATTTAAATCTAAACAAAAACAAACTTTTGTTTTATCGATACGCCCTAATGTATAAGAATTAAAGTACAAACTACAAATTAGGAGCTAGGGCTTTTTCAACGAATAGGATCAATTAGTTTAGGTTATCAAAAAAGAATATATTTCCAATCACTTTTTTTACCATACTTTGCAAATATGCAATAATTATTGCATGAATTTTCAATTAAATATTCAGGGTTTGGCTATGTTTTAAGGAATAGTCCCAATTTTCGGCAGAGTCAACTAAGAATGTCTTTCGATGACTTTTCTATGATGCTTTGGAAGTTTACAATAAATATTAATAATTTAAACAATTTGCATTTTAAAAATCAGAGTTTGGCTATTTTTCAAAAAATAGGGTCAATTTTTGTACACAATTAATTTAAAATATTTTTTCCGCTGGCTTTTTTCTATGATGCTTTGCAAATGTATAAAAATTATTAAATATAAGGAGAAATTTAAGATTTGGCCATTTTTCGCAGAATAGGCTCAATTGGTTCACGGAATTACCATGAATGTATTCCCAATTAATCGTTTCAAGATCCTTTACAAATTCACATACATTATTAATCACACAGCCACACAAAAAAAATTGTGTGGATCTGGAAACAAGACACACGTATTCCTATGGATTTTACGGCGCTGAATTCAAATTCAGTATCAAAAATCACCCATCACGTCATGGTTGAGGCATAACCTCAAAAAATGACGAAAAATCATGCACTGAGGCAAATGAATTTCAAAATAATGACAGTGATGCAAATTTTCACTTCAAAAACATTTCGAAAACTGTGAAGGATCAACCCTTGCCTGATATCAACTTATTTAACATAACTTTACCCAACAGAACCTGACCTTACCTAACCTGAATTAACAGAAATTTATTGAACTACACGTAAAGCTCTGGAAGCATATTTTCCCAGTAGCAAATGTGTGCTACATTGAATGGAGCAACTCGAGCCTAACCTAGAAATAAATCTAACCTAGCCTAACCTAACCTAACCTCACGAAACACAATTAAACTGATTGTGTTGTCCCGTTGTGTTTGCGGTACCGTTTAAATCAGCTTGGGCTTAACCGGCAAAGAGGTCAAACCTATCCTAAGCTAAAAAAACCTGACCTAACCTAACCTAACCTAACTTAACTTCACGTAACACAATTAAACTCATTGTGTTGTCCCGTTGTGTTTGCGGTACCGTTTCATTCA
>NC_046657.1:158938667-158941921 GCF_010883055.1 Belonocnema kinseyi
TTCATTGTACTACAGGTGGTTGAAAATTTAGACGCACATTACTCATTTGAAGAAACTTAGAACTACAAGTAGAATTGACCCCATTTCAATTAACCTGACAATTTTTGTATCACCTAAAATGAAGAACTGTAACTTAAACATGCAAATGAATCAGTTTAATTGTGTTTCGTGAGCATCACTGGCATTATTTTGAAATTTATTTGCCTCAGTGCATGATTTTTCGTCATTTTTTGAGGTTATGGCTCAACCATGACGTTATGGGTCATTTTTGATACCGAATTTGAATTTAGCGCCCCAAAATCCATAGGAATACGTGTGTCTTGTTACCAGATCCGCATACTTTTTTTTGTGTGGCTGTGTTATTTAAATAATTTTTATAAACATTTTCCAAGCTTGGGTATTTTTTAAGTAATAGGCGCAGTTTGTTTAGAGAGTCAACTAAAAATGGTTTTTCGATAACTCTTCTGTGCTGATTCAGTATTACTTAGTATTTCATATTATTTAGTATTACAATATTTACAATAATGATTAATTATTTAAACAATTTCCATAAAAAACCAGGGTTTTAAATTATTTGAACTTTGTTATAAACACCTTCAGACTTTGGCAATTTTTCAAGAAATGGGCACGATTTGTTTAGGGAATCAACTAAGAATCTCTTTCCGATTGCTCCTTTCTGTGTCTCTTTGTAATCTTACAAAAATGATTAATTACCTAAACAATTTTCATAAAGAAATTCAGAATTGGCTATTTTTCAATAAATAGGCTACATCTTTGTACAAAATTAATTAAGAATATCTTTCCGATTTTTTTTTTTCTGAGATACTTTCTAAATTTCCAAGTATTATTAATTATTAAAATAACTTTTTGAAAAAAATTGAGAGCACATTTATAATAATTATTAATCATTTGAACAATTTTCATAAATACATACAGAGTTTGGCTATTTTAAAATAATATACAATTATTTTGCGCAAAGAACATATTATGTATTTCCAATAAGTCTTTTGCTACGTTCCTTTACAAATTTAGAATAATTATTATTCATTTTAACAATTTTTATAAATATTAGTGTCATCGACAGTAACTTTTTATTTTACACGGCTTGTATTCTTTGCTAGCTGGCCACTTTTCCGTCAGAAGTTATCATACTAAATATATTATTATACTTTCATATGCATAATACGTTTCATGTTTAAACTTATGATACCAATATAATAAATAACCCAATAAAATGATTATAAAAATATCATAAATTACAATTTTAGAGTTACTGTTGATGAATTTAAATATTTCTTTATGAAATAAATATAATCATAATTTAAATGTGCGACCCAAAATTACAACATATGTCAAACACTACTAAACGTATAACGATCACTACTGATGAGAGTTTTTCTGTTTTTGAAGCAAATGTGGCGCTGTGGTAGGGACTGGGAAGGTACTTTTTTATTAAAAAATTTGAAATGCATGGATGCTTGGGAGGCCTGGTGAATTTATCTTTTACACAGTCAGAATTATTTTACTGCAAGATTAGGGAAAGTTAGTCGCCTGAGGAACATTTTTGGTTGAAAAGGATTCCTGTTAAGACAACTGAAAATCATCTGAACCTTAAATTTAAGAGGAAATTCCATTTACGCCAGGAAACACCTTTTTGTCACAGGAGAAAATTTCTTTGAGTGAATACTTGTTTCTTATTAGAAAATGACATGCAATAGATATATAATCAATTACAATCACTCCCTGTATTATATTATTTCTTATTAGAAAATCAAAGATATAACCTGAAACCGAAAAATCTCACTAAAATCGTGGTAGCGATTATATATAACTACAAAATTTCTAGTTTTAATCTTTTTATTTGCCAAAAAGGTAGAAAAAACCCTTTTATTCCATGGTTTTCAGAAGATGTGATATTTTTATTAATATTATTAATATATAATATTGAGGACACTTACTTGCAAAATTCAAGAAAAACATGCAGGCAGAGAGTAGAATGACGATTTCCATTGTTTTTAGATACGAGCAGACACGGCTGGAAAACAGAAAAATGATTTTCAAAATTTTCATGAACTGAAAAATCTTCTAGATTTATTACTCACAGTATCTTCAGAATGTACGCTGCGCTAGAAAACAGTGAACGAACTAAACCAACTTATTTGAAAGCGGTTCAAGTTCAGAATTACCAGAGTTGTTATCGTGATGAGCGATTATCGTACATACGTTTCTTTAATTTTGTTTAGGAATTTTTTTAAATCTAATATTTAAAAAAATTTCTAGGTGACTTAAATAATATTTACAGTGGCGATGTTCAAGTCATTAGTCTTTTTTTTTGTGAAAGTTAAGTCGAAAAAATTCAAAAGCTATATTTAAAACATCTCAAAACATTTTTAATTTTTTGTTTTGTGCTCGTTTTTTTTTTTTTTGTTTTTATTAAATGTAAAAGTTATGCCCTATCACTCCATCTTTCCATAAAAAGAAAACGTTAAAGCAGAACAGCGCACAGTGGAAGGAAATGGACTTTTTTTATTTAAAAATGTCCAGAGCCTTCAATTTTGATCCAATTTTGAAATTGTTTTTAAAAATTAAGTTTCATTAAATTCTAGAGAGCTTAACACTCTAAACTTTTCTCTCCTCTATTTGTTTTTCAAGAATTTTTCCACTCAAAGTATGGAAAAACCGAAATTTTGTAAATGACAATTTTTTACTCTTCAATAACTGATCACGAAAACTATATTGTTTTAAATGAATGTTTAAAGACTCATAGAATACAAATAATTTGTTTATTATTCCATTTATTTGTTGCTGGCAAATTGCATGAAAGAATGGACAAATAGTCTTATTCACGGTAAACAATTTTTTTGCTAAAATTGCTTTATATTAATGTAGGAGTGACATTTCATTACAAAAATCATTTAAACGTTTATAATAACCATTGTTATAAACAATTCTTGCGGCAAAATATTAAAATTTGAGATTTTTTAAAATCATAATTTCCTTTAATCGCCAGAACGACTTTAGGTACGAGGGTAGTTCAACAAGTCCTTAGAATGAAGTATAAAAACAATTTTTTTTTTGGGTAAATTTTTTTTTATTTTTCAACATAATCTCCTTGGAGCTCTATACATTTGGTCAATCACTTTTCAAGTTTCTTTAATCCTTCAGAAAAGTGCGTTTTCGGAAGTTCCTCAAAATAAGCACTTACAGAGGCAATGACGTCTTCGTGGTCTGGAAATCTCTGTCCACCGAGCCAT
>NC_046657.1:158942021-158948096 GCF_010883055.1 Belonocnema kinseyi
CTGCCGATAGCTTTTTCATGCCTAATTTTTCATGTAGAATTGAAACAACTGCACCTATAGATATCCTTGTGGCCTCAGCTAACTCACGCACTTTTAATCTTTCTCATTCATGAGAGTGCAGTGTAATCTTCCAAATTTACGATTTCTGGTTTTTAATGGATCTTTGCGTTTCGGCACTCACTCTCCAATTATGAATCAGTGAAAAATTCACTGATTAAAATAGTAGGAAGACATTTAACTGGTTAATCAGTGAATTTGGAGTTATTCACTAATCAATTCAGTAACACCAGAGTAAATCATGTGAAGCATAATCTCTAAATTTTTTAATTAAGCGTTGTTGTTACCATTTTACTTAAGTAGCAAGAAGACTTCCTTGATGATATAAATTTTTTAATTTTCGGGCTGTAATTCTGCTAAATTAAGTACAGGATAAATATACTATTAGTCGTAGAGGAAGAACTTTCCCTCCTAGAAATAATCGATTGAACACGATTAATAACCATTAAGAGTAATCAAAAGTTGAATCGGTTTAAAATGTTGCTAATTGTGTCAATTGTTCGCTATGAGATTGAATTGAGTAAATGCACTTGCGTGCAATACGCCCTCTGCAATTTTCGTTTGTGACATACATTAGGCGCACATGTTTATTGGTTAGATATTAAATTTTAGGTAATTAAACAAAAGTTTTAAGTACAAAAAATATAATGTTTAGACAGTATACCAAATGAAAAGTTAAAAGTATATTGATTAACAACATGTAAAACACATTCCGACAGTGATGATGACGTTTATTTACTTCTTTTTAAATTCATATTGTTGAAATCTATTTGACAGAGTAAAAATGCGCTTGTAAATAATTAAGGCAAAATCAAAATGCTTTAGTGAAAACTTAACCCCTAACTCAGAATAATGGATACCCAATTGATAACGATTGGAAAGATTATAGAAGGTAGGATGGCGCCAATATTCTGAAATTCAGGCTAAATAAATTATAGGTAACTCCTTACATTCTTAGTAGAACAACTTATTTAATTCTTTTAAGTTTCTTGCCATATAACAATTTTCAATTTATTTATTTATTTATTTTATTATTATTTAGATATGGATGATTGTCAAATTGTAGACAAACTTTAGTACCTAAAGTGGCAATCACATAATTATTAGGAACTCCACATTTAACAACCAAAGTTTCTTGTATCATATTTGGAAATTTAAAATCCAAAAGGGGCATTTCTAAAAATAAGAAATAATAATTAAGTTCGTGCATTCAATATGGAAAGCGGATTTGAGGTTAAGGATTCATTGAAAATGAGCGGGAGCCTTTTGAAAGTTTAAGACCTGTAACGCATGCAAATTAGGAAGAACTAAATATTTAAGCACATATTGTAGATAATTTTCACGAGCACAATTAAGGAAACTGCTTCCCTCAAAAGCTGAGGGAGCTAGCAGTTCTAGGAAGGCTGGAATCGGGGTGACTGAAAGCAAGAGTTTGGTGTATTTGAATAATCTAATTTTGATTGTTAGGAATAATGCCATAGCAACTGTCAAAAAGCTACTGCTAACTTTGAGGTTATATGCATCTGGATCACATTTTTTGGCTGCAGGAGACTTTTCTGGTGTTAGCAAAACAATTAAACACAGAATTACGCACAGGGTATCAGTAGCAATAGATAAACTTCGACCTCAACATATCAAGTAGCCTACTACTTTAGAGGAGATACGAGAAGCATAATGGCAATTTTACATTATCGCTCGAATTTCTAGAGTTTTTGTTCCATTGATTGCACATACATCAAAGTTCAATCCTTTTGTGTCAAAATTTGTCAAGTGGGCCACTTTTTTTGTGTGGGTTGTGATTTTTCTTCGGGAATGCGTGGTAAATTAGAGTTTTACATAAATAAATTGGTCCTAAAACATCTTTGCAAAATTTTTATTTTTTTAGTCGTTATTGTTATTCAACTTTTTCAGCATTGTTCTCGTAATTCATTTTTTTCTCCCGATCGGTACAAACAATCGCCACAATTTTTTGTGTATTTCGTCAAATATTTTTATTCTATAAAATAATAATCATTTTACCATTGTTGCATAAATATTGATGAAATTAGCAACAATTTTTATAAACAAATATAACTTGTTCTAAATTCTCCATTGATTTCAATTCTTTAGTTGACTAATTACGATTGCTCGTTTAATTAGGAAGATTTCGGTAAAAAAAAATTAGGGAACTCGCATAGCATCAAAAGTTGTGAGTCTTTTCGTGTTGACGTTCCACGCTCCATGCCGCGTGACGTACGATATTCATGACTTTGAAGTTTGCCACAGATATGGATTTAAAAGTTGTGTAATCAATTTTTAAAAAACTAAGAGTCATAGTAAAAAAGTAAAAACACCTATGGATTCGTCTCGGAAATATCTAGATGTGCATTTTTTGTAAACCCATTTTTTAAACAATTACGCCATTTGTTATCTTTCCGCAATTGTTATAAACAAAGTATGCATGGGATCGAAATACCAAGTGCAACATTGAATTCCTGTCTATAACAATTGCAGCAAGATAACGAATGACGTAATTGTTTAACAAACTGTTTAAAAAAAAATGCACACCGAGATATTGCGGAGATGAATCCAGAAGTGTTCTAACTTTTTTACTATGACTCTTAGTTTTTTTAAATTGATTACACAACTTTGAAATCCACATCTATGGCAAACTTCAACATCGGGAATATCGTACGTGGCACGGCATGGAGCGCGGAACGTCAACACGAAAACACGTACAACTTTTGATGATATGCGAGTTCCCAAATTTTTTTTACAAATATCTTCGTAATTAAACGAGCTATCGTAGTTAGTCAACTAAAGCATTGAAAGCGATTGAGAAGTTAGAATGAATTCTATTTGTTTATAAATTTTTTTGCTAATTTCATCAATATTTATGCAACAATCGTAAAATGATTTTTATTTTATAGAATGAACATATTTAACGAAGCATTTTAAAAATTATGGCGATTGTTTGTACTGATCGGGAGAAAAAAAATAATTAAGAGGACAATGGTAAAAAAGTTAAATAACAATTGCGTCTCAAAAAATGAAAATTTTGCAAAAATGTTTTAGGTCCATTTTATTTATGTAAAACTCTAATTTCCCGAAGAAAAATCACAACCCACACAAAAAAAGTGGCCCACTTGACAAATTTTGACAATTGGTAAGACCATTTTTCCATGTATGTTCACAGAAAAGACGACAGATAAGTTTAGATCGATTCCATGTGAAAGATTCACCGTAACAAAAATTAATCTTTCCAGATAAACTTTAGATGAACGGCAGATAATTTCCGATTTTTAAACTTGCCTGGATAATCTTTCGTCTTATAATCGCTCCATTTTTATTCGAGATGTAGGGCGAATTAAGACGCCAGTGCTATCTATTGTCGTTTAACTTCATTACATTTTAGAGAAATAGACATTGCCATCTGTCGGTTGCTTTTTGCGGTTTTTGCTAAATAGTATTAAATTAGTTCTAATTCTTCTACAACAATGTGATTTATTTCGGAGAAGATATATTAGTAAGAACAAATTTATTCGTGGTTTCTGTTGATGCTTCTACATGTTTTAGCAGAATTTCCTCACTTAAACAAGACTCTATCGAAGAGTTCAGATTTATTTTCCTAACCTCAGTGAAAATTTCGCTGAAATATGTTTATTTTTTAACCGTTGCAAGTCTTTCCTGCAACAAATTTTAACTTTTGTTTTTTCTGTGTTATTTTAAATGTGATGTCCAGATTTATAGCTCGAATTCAGTCATACTTTGCCGTTTTCACATTGCTGCTAAGGACGCCGTAGCAGACGACAGCTTTTATTTCATTGTAGGATAAACTTTCGCCAAGTAGCATGTAAACTTTAACAGCGGGAAATTTTACACACAACAAAAGTTAACTTTCGATTTTCTCTGTGTTACAGTAGCAAAAAAATTGTAAAGCGTAAATAAACCTTGAATAATTTTTACTTGCAGCCTCTTGGGAAAGGATAAGGACTATGTAGAAGTCTACGGAAAATGCAATTTCCCGTATTAACATGTGTTAAAATAAAATAAGCACCAAGATATTTATTTAAAACAACGTTTGTTATGAACACAGTATCTTGTTGGCATTCAGGATTGACATCAAGTAAACGCAGAATGTAAGTTTTCCTATTATTAAGTAATAAAAGAAAATAGTGAATGAAGATATTTATTTATTCAATGAAATTTCGTATGAGAACAGTATTGCCAGGACTAGACATAAATTTAATAATAATTTTTTATTTTACATTTATTTTACTTCAGCGGGTGCGTAGATTTATTGAAAATCAAAAAATTTCTCATGAAGTTTACGTCTATACTTTTATAACAGAAAATATATTGCCAATATAATAAAAAATGTAGAAACCTTAAACTCGAAAGTACTTGTACATCCAGTTTTTCTTTTATACGTGGTTCAGGGATCTCTCCCGGTTATTTTGAGTCAAGAAAGAAAAAACTGTACTAAGTGTTTTTGAGAGAAAAGGTTGTTTTATTTTTAACTATTGAAAAGCTCATTTTTCTCGAAAACGACGCAAAGTATGCATATCGGTTTAGAGTTTAAAATTGTTCAGCTACCTGAACTTTATTTAATTGTACCCTTTATAGATGTATATCTCGTTTTATTTAGTGAAGTTTTTCAAAAATATAGAAAAAATCGACTAAAATAGCATTTGGTTTTACGAACTATATAGTTTTTTTTTTTTAAGTTTGTTTTTAGTTTACTGACTATGTAAAGAATATATTTCATGAGATTATTACGGTTTTTGAGCTTCAAAGTGGGGGAAAATGGGATTTTATCACTAAAATTGAAAAAAAAATCATTTTTACCGATTCAAAATCTGACGTTTTTGAAAATAAACCAAAGTATGAATAGCAACTCATAGTTCAAAATTGTTTCTCTTCTCATAATGTATAAAACTTTATGCTTGTCAAATGTAGATATTGTGTTTTTTAACAAAAATTCTAAAAAAAGTAAGAAAATTCTATTAAAGCGACTAAAATAGCATTTAGTTTGACGCACTTTAAGAGTTTATCATTTTAAACTTTTTTTTTGTTCAATATCAATATTTAGATTTGTCCACATTTCTCAAATACTTAAAATGATGCCCTCATCAGATATTTATCTTTTATATTTGAACAAATTTAAAAATATATATATAGAAAAAACAATATAATGATATTTTTCAAATACACATAATGAATTTCTGGTGATAATATCGATTAAAAGTTTTAAGGAAGGGGGACGAATTTAAATATTGATTCTTAACTAATTAAAAGTTGTAAAAAAATATACTCTTGAACTTCGTCAAACTGAATGCTATTTTAGTCGCTTTAATTTAATCTTCATACTTTTTGAAATAATTTTTGTAAAATTACACAAGATCCACATCTGTTAAGAGGGTAAATTTTTATAGATTTCAAAAAGAGGAACAATTTTAAACTATGAATTGCTATTCCCACTTTGCTTTATTTTCTGAAAAATGAGATTTTCAATCGGTAAAAATCATATTTCTTAAATTTTTGAGATAAACCCCAATTTATCTCTACTTTAAAGCTCAATAACCTTACAAATAACGTAAAACATATTCTTTACATAGTCCGTGAAATAAAAACAAACGTTTTCAAAAATAAAATGTTATAATTCGTTGAACTAAATGCTATTTTAGTCGATTTTTATCAATTATTTCTATTTTATTGGACAAATTTTCTAAACAAAACAAGATATATATCTGGAAAGGTTAAAATTGAATATAGTTCAGAAAGCTGCACGAATTTTCCTTTTTGTGTCAAAATAACTGAGAGACCTCCCCGAACAACGTATAAAAGAAAAGCTAGATGTGCAAGTACTTTCGGGTTTAAAGTTTCTACATTATCTATTATATTGGCAATATATATTTGTTATAAAAAGTAGAGACATAAATTTCATGAAAATTTTTTAATTTCCATGAAATTTACTTTAGCGAGTGCGTAAATTTCATGGAAATCAAAAAATTT
The DNA here is from genome assembly GCF_010883055.1 of Belonocnema kinseyi. Classification (NCBI taxonomy): domain Eukaryota; kingdom Metazoa; phylum Arthropoda; class Insecta; order Hymenoptera; family Cynipidae; genus Belonocnema; species Belonocnema kinseyi. The sequence continues at coordinate 158,948,073 of NC_046657.1, forward strand.
CTTCTGAATATTCGTGTCTACTTT
>NC_046657.1:158948196-158949634 GCF_010883055.1 Belonocnema kinseyi
ATCATAAGACCAAAAGACGAATGCATCAACTTGCCATAAAGATAGGCTGGGCAAGCCAGTACGCGTCCCGCATTCAATGTGTGATTGACTACATCACATCTGGCAGGAATTTTAACGCCAAAGTTCGAAAGTTCGCGCGCGAACTCCGGACCCGTTATCACACACTTAACAAGTCAAAGCTGCTGACCATCAGGCAGCATATTGTTGAGAGAATACGGATGCTATCTGACGCTAAGAGAAGTCTAGAGCGGAGGGAGAGGTGGATCAGAAAAAATCAACTGTTTCTCTCTGACCCATCTCGACACTTCCAAGACCCTCCAGTTACTGTCGAACACCCACCCAAACCAGAGGAGGTCGAAGTATTTTGGAGAGAAGTCTACGAAGTTCAGCATAAACTGGACGCAGACTCAGAAAATATAAATAGCTTGAAGGAGTTATGTGTTGCCCTCATAACACCTGATAAAGAATGCCCACCCATCACTACCGAGGAGGTGAAAAAAGTATTAAGAGGGATGAAGAACTATTCCGCACCGGGACCAGATTGTATCAAAACCTTCTGGTGGAAGAAGTTTTCTTCAACCCATCAGCATTTGGCCCGTATTTTCACCTCATATTTGAAGTCGGAAGAGCCGATTCCAGAACGGTTGGTGGAAGGGCGCACAATACTCCTGCCGAAAATAGGCAACTTAGCTGACCCAAAGAACTACAGGCCAATAACAGGCATCTTAAGTCTTCCGTTCCGCGACTGTACATCTCACGCCATCAAGGGGATCGCGGAATATTGAGTCTTGAATGTCTAACGTTTGCTTTCCTTAAATCGCCCGGATTAAAGTCTGGTACAGAGGGTTTCATTTTTTCATGCCAAGACGGTGTCATTTCCACCTTAACATACCGTCGCCACATTTTGAGCCAAGACATTCCCGATAATAGCTGCAGGGCGTGCCATGCACACCCCGAGCATTTAGGTCACATACTATCTATTTGTCCAACACACGCGGGAACGACCTGCATTCAAAGGCACAATGCGGCACTAAGAGTGCTTTATTACCATCTCTGTCACTCCTACGGCATTCACCTTAATATCGCTCCTCTAAATGCACCTAGGGAAATTGAATCAATTATCGAGAATGGGAAGTGCCGCATATACTGGAACTTTATATTCTCGACAATTGTTTCTGTTGCTCACTCGAGGCCTGACATGGTTCTTCTTGACTTCGAGAAGCGAACCATGTTCGTTATCGAATTTTCGGCACCAGCTGACAAAAACATCATAGCCAAGGAGAATGAAAAGAAAGAGAAGTATCGAGACCTAATAAGGGAGTTGCAATGATTGTATCCGGAATATTCTGTTAAACTGATCGTCCTTATCATCGGTGCTCTTGGAGGTGCCAAGCTTTCACTTGCTAATAGCCTAAAAAGCATCCCTGCGTGTCAACAA
>NC_046657.1:158949734-158955008 GCF_010883055.1 Belonocnema kinseyi
ATATATATATATTTAATAAAATAGAAAATGTAGAAACCTTTTTAATTCGACTAGACGTGGATTTCATAAGAATTTTTAATTTCCATGAAATTTACTTTAGCGTGTTGGTAAATTCCATGGAAATCAACCAATCTCATGAAATTTACGTCTCTATATTTATAATAGAAAATATATATTTCCAATATATTAAAAAATGTAGAAACCTAATTGCTACGACTAGGCGTGGATTTCATGAGATTTTCTTAATTTCTATAAAATTTGCTTTATCGAGTGCCTCAGTTTCATTAGAATCAAATATTTATCGTGAAATTTACATCTTTACTTTTATAACAGAAAATATATACTGCCAATATAACAATACAATGTTTTTTTTTGCTGGATACGCAAAACTTGCATTTTGAGTTCTATCTTCTCTAAGAGTTTGATTTTTATAAAGTCCGCCAATTCCTTTTTAGAAGCGGCTATACGAAGATGATGGTTGCTCTGGCGGTACATTCTCCAGATTTTAAAAATTAAAACTAAATAGAAAACTTGAGCATTTGAAATTGGAGTCAAACAAAGGCAACTTCACTACCAAGTTTTCCATGAAAAGCGAGATTGTGGAATAATTTATGTATTCCCGAAGCCTTTGACGATACAAAAAAACCAATTTTAAGGATTTCTAGTATTTTTTAAAATTATTTTGTTACATGAACATTTGGTCACTAGTTTCTTGCAAAAAGCATTTGTCAAATTTTTTTCATGATAAGCCAGTGAAATTTGTATGGATTGTAGATAAATATCCTCCCTTTGAAATAAACCAGACAAAATGGAGAAATTTGTTAGGAAAACGTAAATGTCAAAATTGTCATCTAACAGAGTAACGAAAAAAAAAGGATTATTAATAGATTCTTCCAATTGTTGGCTTGTAGAGTCAAATTGAGGTAATAAGGAACACAACAAATTTTTGACTAACATTTTTTAAGGATACCGGCCTCATTCTCGTGGTGAAAAAATTGAATTTTTTTGTATTATCTTAATCAAACCTATAACTCTTTAAGAATATTCCCTGGAATTTTCAAGTCAAAATTGGAAATATTCTTGGATTTCTAGACGATGCACGGAAGACGCGTCAGACGAAGCATGATCTCGACGCATAGGTGCACGGTTTTTTTGTCGACTATTCATAATACCCTCGCCATAATTTGGCCCCCTCGCCTTCCTATGTGACTAGCTGCTTGATGAGTCAGAAGGGATTTTTTGTGGACCTGGCATAGCTGGTTGAAGGTGATTAGCTGTTATGCACGAAAAATTACTTCACAAAACTTAAACGCATTTTTCTCAAAACAGTGTTTTTACGATTAGCGGAAATTGTAACTCAAAAACTATTCAACCGATCGATCTACAATTTTAATATGTTTTTCTATACATCAATGGCTATAACTTATAATATTATGAAAACGATTGATTAAGATCTTCTTTAATTTTCATCTTGATTTTTAACTGAAAAAATTAGATTTTTGGCAAATAAAATCCTAAGGTCTGCCATTTTGTAAATATTTGCTCGAAATAAATGATCGTGGTTTATTTCCTAGCCACACACGTAATATTTTGAATCCCGTTTGATTTTTTGATTTCAGACGTTCCAGTCATTTGCAATCATGACAGCCATAAAAAAGACGACTTTTCATTGACCGCAACAAACAGCTATAAAATGTTGATAAAAAAATTATGTACTTTAGTTTGAATTTTACGGAATTAATAAAACTGATTCAAGACTAAGGAAAAAAGAAAGTAAAAATGATAAAAAAGAGCGTGCGTATAAAAAAAAGTTAGTTGTGATTCTTGTAGTGAAAAGTGTTGCTTTGTGCTGAGAGTTTTTTTTCTTGTGTGTTTCCAAGGTTGCGGGGGCCGCACAAAAACCAGCTAGGGGAAGGAACCTCGAATGAAAACCAATTATGAGTCAGTGTATTTAAAACAGAATACCCCAAAGGAGTAACGATCTTCTCGCTAGTTCCGACCGGGTGAAAACCACCATGGCTGGCGCCGACGCTATGGATTTTGGGAAGGGTCAAATACACGCAGCGGAAGAGTACACCAACGCAACACGGAAAATCATAGAAGAAAACGACAGCGCAGTAACATTTGTAGGAGAGATGAACTCCCTACTGATACAGATTGTACAGTCAGAGGCCTATATTCAGAAAGTTATCATGGGAATAGGAAAAGCCACGTGCCGAATTCAGATGGCATCAGGGAAGCAGGAGAATGTGAGCACCATAATCAAGGATGGACTTGACGAAGTCTCGAAATTCTTGACGAAGCTCAAAGAAGAGCGGGAGACACAGAGAAAACTGCATGACTCCCTGATTTTATTGATTCGAACGAAAGCAAAGACGAAAATGTTCAGCGCGAGCAAGCCGACTGCTACCCCGGGAAGGGGTAAACGCTCAGCGATCAGTCCTGCGGAAAATCAAGCGGCAACGCTGATTGATAAAAGGAAGAGTGGTGGCCTTGAAGCCCTGCTCATAAAACCCGCAAGTGGGAAGTCTTACTCTGATGTTCTTAAAGGATATCCGAAAAAAGCTTAATCCTGAAGACACTGGCACGGCCATCCTTTCTATTCGCCAGACCATAGATGGAAAATTGCTGATACGACCCTGGAAAGACACGAGGGATTGCCTTTGCAAAATCGGTTAAGACTACACTGGGAGACGCTGGGGCGGTCAGGAGTATGGCCCCTATGATAACCGTGGAACTATTAGACCTCGATGGCATCGAGTCCGACGAAGACGTTGAGGAGGCTATAAAAAAGACCTCAAAGACCAGGAGGTAGAAATTAGGGTCTCAATCTCCAGGGAGAACCGACGAGTTCAGATTATAGCCCTAGTCAACATAAAGCAGCGGCAGGGAAACAGCCTACTAGCAGTAAAACGCATTATAGTAAGATGGATATACAGTCGAATACGACAGAGGGTTCACGTGGCGCGCTGTTACAACTGTCTGGGATTTGGACATCAGTCCAGAGTATGCAAGGGACCGGACCATTGGGCCCTCTGCTACAAATGTGGCAAAGAGGGACACAAAGCGGCCTCTTGCATGGAAAATCAGCAATGTTTCCTTTTCCAGGAGCTACCAGTAAGGCGTGAGTCTCTGAGCTATATATCCTGGTCGAGTGCCTGCAAATATTTTCGGCAGGAACTTGACAAAATGAAAGGCAACCAGCTATGCTAAGAATTCTACAAGGGAACGTACATCGAAGCAGGACAACCGACGACCTCCTAACACATACAGTGCTCGACAGGAACGTCGATTTGCTCATAATCAGCGAGCAATACCAGGACAGAGACAGCCCTACATGTTTTTAGGATCGCATGGCAACGAGACGGCTTTGTGTGGGTAAGAAGCAAAGGCATCATGTACGTCAGTTGCTACCTCACCCCCAATGAAAGCATCTCGGACTTCCAAGAAAAGCTTGACTGCCTCGAGGACATTAATTGCGAGGAGAATGGCAAAGTACTGGTGGCCGGCGATGTGAACGCAAGATCAATCGAATGGGTATGCCCAGATCATACTCTAGAGGCGACGTCCAGCGGCGCCGAAAAACAAACAACTAAGTTAGGATTTTCGAAAAATAGACAAGAAGCGTCTTGCATGAGTGATAGTTAAGGGTAGGGAAGCCGTACTCTGTCTCAACGATACATCTGGGGAATAGAAAATAGCGGAAATCCTAGTAGAGGCTACGATGAAAGTGGTGAAAAGAAAGGCACACTGCCTGCTGGCAGTACCTATTTAGCAGGAGGAAACCTACCAAAACCTAAAAGGTATGCCAGTAAGTGAAGGAATGCAGACCGCAATTATTTACAACATTGTCGACTGTGACAGGGTAAATTGAAAATTACCTGTCACTTGGATTTGAGCTAAATAATAACCGAAAAATCCAAAAAAATGCCACCGGGACCAAAAGGGGAAGTCACCACCATCTTAACGTTGTGGGAACTTTTAGCCAGAGAGGTCGCACGACACACAACATGGCCGACCACACTAAGCTACTTTGAATTCGGCATAGTCAATTAGGGGCGGAACACTTAGAGACGCCATATTTTCACCAGATGATCACTAGGAAATCCCGTAAATTGGCCGGAAAAGATGGAGAGAGAGTGATCTGATTGGTCTTTAGATGAATGGTCAACAGGAATGCAACCATGGAAAATTTCCCAATGCAGCAAAGTACCGAGAAAACCATATACGTAAACAATTGTAAACTTGGTATATCCACGTATTTGATTTTGTTAACTCTTGTATGGGAGTGAGATATGGGCGGACGCTTTAAAACAAAAAAAGTACTGACAAAGAAGGGCTGGCTTTTGAATGGAAGCAAAAATTCGAGAAATCTCCTAAAGTCGGAAAGGTGAATACAAGAGAGAATCCTAGAATAGCAACAGAAGAAAGCTGGTAACAACGGTGGAACAAAAACGACAGATGGGGTAGATGGACAGCAAGATTTATGCCTGACCTGGATGTGTGGATAAGGTGTAAACATGGGGAGGTAAACTATTACCTGACACAGTTTCTTTCGGGGCACGGCTATTTTCAGGCCTGCCTCCATTTGATAAAAAAGGTACAGAGTCCGAAGTGTCTCTACTGTGATAGCAGTAATGCTGCAAAATGAGGAGAAGTATGAAGCAATAGCCACATACGTAGAACAAATTCTGCGTCAAAGGTAGGCAGATATAAATGCGGCAGAATATCAGCCCTGAACAAGAGAAACATTCATGCCAAACCAGGATGCCGCAGGCCGACGAGCCAAACAGCCACACCCATCCGGGATGTTCGAAAGCCGTCGAGCTCGATTCACGACAGTATCGTGCTGCTAAGGAAGACGCGTAGCATCCTGGTTGGAATACGTATCTGACTCAACATAGTATGGGAAACTAGCTTAATAGCAGGTATATGTTCCCGAAGGTATGCGAAAGCGGTTCCAGGAGCATCGGTTGGCAGGAGAAGGAGTTAATTTGGCATTCTCTCAACATGTCCGAACCATCTTAACCGATTTCTTTCCCATGTGTCTACTAGCGTCTCTTCTGCACCACATTCTTTTAGAATTATTTCGTTACTTACTTTGTCCATTAGGGATTTCCCGCTTATTATGCGCATGAATGTCACGTCAATTGCGTTAATTTTACTCTTATATTTTTCATGATAAGTCCATGTCTCGCTACCGTATAGTACAGTCGGTACAAATATAGAATTATGTATTGCCATTTTAGCTTTATTTGATATATTTTTACTTCT
>NC_046657.1:158955108-158963703 GCF_010883055.1 Belonocnema kinseyi
TCCTTTGTTTTCTTTCTTTTATCGTGAAATTATAATGAATTGCTATGAATTACTTATATTTAAGTACGTTTCCGGATTTCCCAGTAACTGCATATCGAAGCATAATTTTAAGAAAGTATATTTATACCAAATTGAAAATTTTCTATTTCGCTTTTTCTCCAACAATTAATTATATAGAAAACTACCAAATGACGTTGCAAATCAATGTTTTTCTATAGATCGAACGTTAATGATGAATAATGAACAAGGAATCAATAAACAGAGTATTAGATTTGCAGACTTGATTAGGCAACAGGACAATGCTCAGAGACTTCATCTAAACTTGCACAATTACTTATTCCCAAAAATACCTGACCCTTGGATAATTTATATTTCAGATTTAGGGGTGATTCCTTTAAGAGTTTTGACTATTTTGAGATTGGGTCATGTCCTTTGGCAATGAATTTGGTGAGAAACATCATTTCAAATGATCAATATATTAAAGTGTCTTGAAGATAATATTGATAAAATCGAGAGGGAGTAAGACAGACAGGTAATTAAAATAAAATATAGTGAGGTGACGAATGAATTTATAAAAATGGATTACTTTAATAGAGAAAATTCAATTATTAAAAATAGTTGAAGTTGGGACTTGAGTTAACAAAGAGGTTCCTATTTAACAATCCAGGGATGCTTTTGACCATAGCTGATAAAGGGGGTATTACAGTATTGATGGACAGACATAATTATAATTTTAAGATGGAGTCAATTTTCAAAAACAAGGATAGTTTCATTGCTTAAAAACTGACTAGAAGTAGGTTATCTGGGTGAAGGGACAAATTTTGACAGTATCAACACACAAAGCACAAATCTGGGCTTGCATATGGTCTGGTAAAAGTTCATAAAAAGGGTTATCCTTTGAGACCGGTTACATGAACGATAATTACAGCCACTAGAAACCTGGGGAAATTTATTTTCGGTAGTTTAAAAAAATCAATTGAAAAATCGAAATATTCGATTATAAATAGTTTACAATTATTAAACAGATAAAAGAATTTTAGGGTTTCCAAGGTTGGGGATTGGTTGTTTGCCTCTTTTGATGTGGTAGCAATGTATCCAAATATATCAATGAGCAGAGTGTTGACTGCTATTCCGAGGAGATGAAATCTGATTCGGCCGCGAACAAGGATCACACTGGACGAATTTCTAAAGGCAATATATTTTATTTTGAATTCGGTATACTCTAAATTCAAAGAAAAATATTACAAACAAACTTTTGGGACACCTATTGGCAGCGTCGTTTCGCCGATATTCGCGGATATGGTAATGAATGACATAGAGGATATAGTTTTTAACAAACTGAAGCGCAATTTGGGATAAATTTTGCCAATGTATGTAAGGTATGTTGATGATGTGTTTCTTGTGTTCCCTGGGATGTGGTGGATGTCCTATTGAACTATTTCGATAGCAAGCACGAAAGGATTAAGTTAACATGTGTAATGGAGATGGATAACAGGATTAATTTTCCAGATATGACAATAATGAGAAACAAGAAGGATGAGATCTGGACGGATTGGTATAGAACGTTACATTTTCAGGTAGAAGACTTAATTTCAACTCACAGCAACCATAGGAGTAAAAATTGGTATAGTTAAGGGTTTAGTTGATAGTGCAATTAGACTCTCGCATGCGTCATTCCATGAAAAGAACTCAATAGAAATTAAAAATATACTTTTTATTAATCACTATCCTGAATCGTTTGTTGAGAGACATATTAAAGCTAGATTGTAACAATTGACTAGGAGAAATTATAATGGTAGATTACAAGAAAGACGGAAACAAATTGAATACAATAAATTTAATACGATAACTCTACCACATTATGGTAAAATATCACATATATAGTAACGTGCCCTGAGTTCTCTTAATTTACATACAATTTTTACAATGCCATGTAAAAGTAATAGTTTAATTAGCTTGGGCAAAGATCAACTGGATCGTTTAGATAAAAAAGTTCCAGTATGTAAGATTTCCTGGAAGCACTCTAATAGGGTTTACATAGGACAAACGCGAAGGAAGTTGCGTGTTGCGAAATCGGAACATAGAGAAAATTTGAACCTTGATCTTGGAAACTGCAATCTCTTGACAAGAGACATATTGTTAACAGGACATGGTTTAGATTCAGAGAACATCAGGATAATACACAAGGAGAAGATGCTTCTTTTGTCTTTTGATTGGTGGATGCATCAACATAGATGGTACCTTTATCGAGTAACACAATGAAATTCGATTTGGATTTATTGATTGTGATGTTTTACATGATGGATCTATGTCTGCTTCATTGATTTTTCTTGTTGAACTATGGACTGGTGGTTTGATTAATTATTCTTTTGCTTTGAATTCTGCCTCACGGCGAATGAAAAGGCCATGAGCTTCTTGCGGGTGAATTTCGTGTCAAGGACACGAAGTATTTCGAAATAGGTTTCGTATGTAAGGCATGGGCTGGCTCACGATGCCTTACTAATGAGTTCTAGGTGAGTCGGCCCTGGACGAAACATTCCCAATTGTCCCTGTTTTCGCAACTTCTTGGAGATGATGGTTTTTTCTTTTCTTTCTTTTACTTTCTGCTACTACTATTGTTCCTGCTTCTTAAGCTGTATAATGTCATGTTTTAATAATTTGTTCTGCTTCTGCTTCTTCAGTTGTCTATATTCTTCTAGCTTTCTGCCTAACACGCACGGGGCTTCTCGCTTCGCTTCGCGCTCCATGAGTTGGGTTATTCTAGTAGGTATTCTGTATTCTAGATTAGAGAAGGATCATGATTTGTTGTCACATTCTCTTAGTTTGCATATAACTTTCAAAAAAAATTTTTTGCACAGCTGTGTATGGACGATCATGCACAGCCGTTTGAAAAACACTTTATATTTTCTAATGAGTTATCGTTTTAGACATTTTTAATCGTTTCCAATAGGACGTTACGCCGTCCATCGCCACTTGTGAGCACAAGAAGGTGATCATTCCAGCGGCACTTGTTTCACCACTGAGCGAATACGCAGCCACCGTGAAAGGAAAAAGTGTTTTGTCAAGAAAGACCCTTAAACGTTTACGGGAACATCCGGCAAACTTATTTGATGCCCGTAAACTTAGAGTCCGGTGGCAATTCACCAGAATCGTTCCACAGTCTTAAGGCTGTCTACGACTGTGATCCTGGAATAGAATGAACAACGGATTCCTGATGGGCTTGTTTCTTCGACCCGCAAACGCCTGAAGGACATCAAACTGGACTTAGTGCGCACCGATGTAGGGACTTCTGGCCTGGAAGACCCTCTTGAGTAAAAATATTCGAAGGATCGACCTCTTACTACCCGCCAGCCAGAAGTACGCACCGAGAGGAATTAGGGATTTGGACGTTTGTCTGCTGAGAACGTAAAGCCAGGTTTACCTGGAATCCCTCCCAAATATTTTTAAAATACTCCACAAACTAGCTTTTAAAATTTTCTATCATGTGGCAGCTTTGTCATTCAAAGATTACTAAAAAAATATAATATTTTGGCAATTAAAATGGCTAGGCTCAGTAGCAGTAATTTTCAGGAGGGGGTGAAAGTTTAAAAGTTTTCTGAACGCGTATCGATTTTTCGACTCGTATTGCTATTTTTTGCAGTTAATCAAAATTCATTATCTTACTTCAATCGATAGTTAGTTGTAATTTTGGCAAAATATTCCGGTGAGCATAATTTATTTGCTCTTGTTCCGAGCACGGCTGCAGCAGTCTATTGAGCAAGGTGCGGATACACGTTAAATAATCCGCAACGGGCTTGTCCAGACCTTGGGTGCGACTGTGTATTTCTTGCTCTAATTCGAATTGGTAGTCCGGATCACCGAAACGAATTCGCGCTGAAGCAACGAAAAGCTCCCACAAATTCTTTCCCTCGCACGAATTATTAAACCAATGCAAAGCGATGTCCAACAAAAAAGAATGGGATGCAGAGCAGCATATCGCTGTCCAAAATCGGTACTAAACTACGACATTGATTAATTTTCATTAGGAAAGTTTCTAAGTCTTCATTTCGACTGATCGTAAGGCGAAGGTTCCATTTAAATAATGCGTGAAATCGTCTTGGAGACGCGAGCGTGGTTCGCCGAAGCTTACACGTGGACGCTTATTACCCCTTAAAGCGGTGCTGTTATGGGGGTAACTTGTTTTCATTGCCGCTGTTATTATATACGGTAGCCCAAATGTCATTTTCCAATGAAGAAGTCGTCTTATGCGCGATAGCGGGCATGTGGCGCGGACCTGTCGTTCTGTTCTGCTAGGAATATGGCGTCGCTATAGTTTTTTGCTGTGTTTAGTGGCGCACATGAGTAGTAGGTGTCTAGCCTAGAAAACGCCCTCGAAATCGGGCGGGAATCAGGGTAGTTTCCTCCCCGCAGCAAGGACGCAACGTGAGTCGTACGACTGCTGTTATTGCGTGACACTGTGCCGGTGGGTTTGGAGAGGGGATGCGTGGCGCGCGAGCTCGTTGAATTAGCTGTCGTCTCGACCGGCGAAGGGAAGCTTCCTGCCGTAAACGTATGTGTGACGTGTGTTCCGGTGATGTGCGTGAGCGGAGCGGGGTTGGACGCTCCGTGCGGCGGCAGCGAGTATGTACCCTTTGCATGGGCACTCGATACTCCGAGTGCTGGTGCACTAAAACTTTCCGCCAGATTTGCCGCGGTCACTATTCCGCAGCCCGAATCGTCATGTTGTCCACGCATCCCAGCCGTATTGTTCTTGTCACAAATGATCGCGGCACTTCCCTCGTAATGCGCGCAGTCGGAGTTAACACTCGTACTAGACTCTCTCTGAAAATGCACGAAACGATGTAGTTGATCTCGAAATGTTGGGACTGTACCCTCCGTGGGTAGTTGTCTATTCACTAATTCGTCGAGCAGTTGTTCGTTCGGGAGCGCGTAGATCCATGCATCTTGTGGATCTGACATTTTGGAGAAGGGGGGAGGGGGGGTCACACATTGCTTTTACCGCTCTCTTTATTCATCGCCGTTTGACCTTGAATTCTACTGTTTATTTTTATTTCCGAAAGCCCTACGTTTTTGCGTCAATTTCTAACGATAAACTTACCGTTTACATATGTTTGCCCTCCTCACCTTCCACATCTTAAATCGCGAAAAGCGTAAACGGAAAAGAAAGCTCAAAAGGTTTGTTGGGCGCCAGGCGAGCATGCGCCAACCAGATTACGCAATAATTATTCAAAGGGATGTGGGCGGGGTTTCTGGCCTCAGGCTAGATTCAACTCACTGACGAGTGATGGTAGAGGGGGTGGAAAATTCAACATAGAACTCACTTTAGCCTTAATCTACATCTTACCCGTAAATTAAAAAAATAGCAAGCAGGAATTATATTGAAATTATGATGAAATTTATTTTAAAAGGTTTTCCTATTAGTGAGCAAGTTTACAGGGGGACTAATTTCCCGAGAATTTACGCGATAGTTAAATGTAGAAGTTAATAAGTGCTCGATCGAACGACCGTTCTCCAAGGGCTAATTTAATTCGTAATTTTCCATACGTGAGCTTAGTATTCTTCCTAACCTACAAATACATAAAAACGAAATCTTTATACAAGGCTAAGTCTTCGGTAGATATAGAATTTTAAAGCATTAAAATTCGGCCCGGAAGCTGACATTGCAATCAGAATTAATATTAAGAGCGGCCACGATGTCTTCTTGAAAGCTATAACTGCGATAACGAGATCAAGATCCAAACAGCGATTAATTATGAACAAATTCTAGAACGTGAAAAAGGTAATTTATCCGGGTCCTACCGAGCTTGCAAAATTTTTAAGAGCTAAATAGTTGGTACAATTAAATTTATAGCACGTTTCACACAGGTTGCAGCAATGAATACAAAAAGAAAAGCATAAGGCCAAAGCAATCAGGATTAGCCAAAAAAAGGAACAAAATACAACGATTTCTCTATATTCGCCAGTCACACCAAAAACAGGTAGTTTAAAACAATCATCATTTCTGGTGATTCGGGAGATTCCTCGTATTCAGAACATTACTGGAAAGCGATAAGAGAACAAAGACAAAGCTCGAAACCGTGAACATGAGGACCTGTGAGGATCCGTAGCGTCGGTGACATTTTGTCAGTGAACCTTACCTCAACAAAGTAAGACACTGAATCTAAATAACTATAACTGATCTTTGGCGGTACTCCACGACAGCAATAAAAAATTATTTAAAGAGGTAACGAATGCGACTGTCTCCCGGCTCGTGGTTGCCGAAAGAAAGAGAAGGTGGCATGTTGATCTCCAGCTCGCTGCCCGGCGCTAATCGGCTGCTTGCTTGGCGCTGTCCTGGGATTGGTTGGTTTGAATATCAACTCGCTCTTTCCGCTCGTGGTGCCTGTTTGAGAGAAGTATGCAGGGGCGGCTCAATGAATGGTCTATAACTAATAGAAAAATATCTACAGGGCAGCTACGTAGCATTTCCGGTAAATGAGGAAGCTCTCGTCCTGTCTGGAGCGAGAGTGTGGCATTGGCAAAACATACAGAAACTTGTCTAGGACAATCATACCTGCTTCTCATCCTCATCGAGGGGTCTTGAAGTAGGCTAGGCTCTCATGCAAGTGATTTAAGCGTCGAAGGCCCTTTTAGAGGATGTGAGGACTTTCTCTCACAAAAAAATTACTGGTGAAGGCCCAAGTATAGCTCCTGGCTGCTAACTTCGTTCCCAAAGCCCGGAGAAAATGATCCGGAGTCATCTCTCATTCTAGAGGCATATCAGGTTTCCATCCAGGTTCTGGAAATATTAGAGACAGCATACGGAAAGGCGGGAACCAGATTCAAATTTGAATTTTGATTTTGAATTTGGAGTAGCAGCAGTGAGTAGATCCCAGTTCTATGTAGGCCTTACAAAGTTCTAAAATCCTTCGTTGTCCCTCGTTGAGAATATCGAATGAGGCAAGATCATAAATAATAATCAAAATAAAATATTGTACGAGTTAATCCCAAGTTCTTAAAATATTCCTCAATGCATTGATGCTGTAGGTGTGCAATTACGAGCGGTCGGGAGCATTGGAGGTGACAACATTCACCTCTGGATGCTTTCTTATTATTATTATTTTAAACTTTTCCTCGAGTATACCCGGTTATATGCCATAGACACGGACTCAGTGAAGTGATTGGTGAGATTATTATGTTATAAGTCAATCCAATAAGATGTTGAAAACCTCCTGCGATGATGCTGAAGGTATACAATTACGAACGGCCGCGAGCGTAGAAGGTGAAAACAGTCACCTCTGCAAGAAGAGGGAAATTGGCATCCTAGCTTACCAGCCGCATACGCCATGACAGCACTATCGGACTAGTGGTCCTACTCACTGATCCCAGCTCTGAAACGAGACGTGGTCCAATGCTATGACACATCTATGTCCGTGTGAATATTCCAGTATATGCGGCACTTCCCATTATCGACAATTGACTCAATTTCCCTAGGAGCATTCAGAGGAGCGATATTAAGGTGAATGCCGTAGGAGTGACAGAGATGGTAATAAAGTACTCTTAGTGCCGCATTGTGCCTTTCAATGTAGGTCGTTCCCGCATGTGTTGGACAACTAGATAGTATGTGAGCTAAATGCTCGGGGTGTGCATGGCACGCCCTGCAGCTATCATCGGGAATGTCTTGGCTCAAAATGTGGCGACGGTATGTTAAGGTGGAAATGACACCATCTTGGCATGCGAAAATGAAACCCTCTGTACCAGACTTCAATCCGGGCGATTTAAGGAAACCAAGTGTTAGCTCACAAGACATTGACTGATCCTTCACATTTCTGTGGAAGATACCGTGCATCCTCTTATCGAGGAGCTGTTCACGAAAGTTTTTCTCTTGTCCTTTCTTAATGCGGGCTTTCAGGAGTGAGTACTCGAGATAGATTAGATTTGATGCATTTTGCTCAGCCCTAATACTGAAGTCAAGTCCGAGTGTTTCAGTAGCCTCCTCCGCTGCTTTGTACAGAAATGCTCCTTTGCCCACTTGGTCTCGCAGACGTTGCTGCAAAAAGTGCGATAGCTCCGGGTGTTTCTCGCACCACAGAGCATGCAGCCGTGCCATGTAACCCTGTTCACGGGCCACACTCGCATCGTAGCAGTTTAGCAAGTCGTGATTCAGTTGCTCCGTCCACCCAAAGGTCACGAGGTCCCGCCGATCCATCGCATTGAATCCATTTTCATTGGCTCTCCCAGCTCTAGATTTGTCGGCATTGTTGGCCGACCCATTGTCGGGAGCCCTCTGCGTTCTGTTGTTTTGAACCGCACTTACTACAACTATGTTTGGTGTTGTCATTGTTGTTCCCACGAGAAGCTAGGGAAAGGGGTTTGTCCATCCTTGTAGAGCCCCGCATGCAAGGATAAGGCTGCTTACTCTGAAAGGTCGCCCGGTATCCCAGAGTCACCGTTCTAGACACCTCACCCAGGTGCCATTCAGCTTTCGGCACGGTTTTCACACCCCCGCTTGGAGGTTAATTCCTTCGGAACCACCCCTGGACAATTGTCCGCGACTGCCTATTTATTTTTGTAACCATACTCAGCAGAAACCCTTGGTACAGGGACCCTCTATCC
>NC_046657.1:158963803-158970642 GCF_010883055.1 Belonocnema kinseyi
TTATAGTTATCTTATATTATAATAGTCTTATTTTAATCTTGATCCGCATTTGAAAGAAATTAAAGAAATTGGTGATTTTGGAATTCATCTCGTTTGGATAAAAACTCAATTATTCGATTGAAAAATTAATTATTTTTTTGATAATGTAACTATTTTGTAAAAAAGTCCTCTTTTCTATCAAAAATTCCACTACTTTGTTAAAAAATTTATTCCTTTCATTTGAAGGTTCATCTCTTTCGTTGAAAATATATTTTTGAAACTGAGAATTAATCTATACCATTTTTGGTTAAAAAATCATGTATTTTGTCAACAATTCGTCTTTCTTTGTAGAAATTAAATTGCTTTATGGAAAATTTATACTTTTTAATCAAAAATTACATTTTTCAGTTGAATTATCAACTGTAAATATTTTTTGGTTGCAAAGTCGTTTTGTTGTAAATGCAACTATATTTTTAAAAAATCAAAATCATAATTTTTGGGTGGAAAATTCGATTATTCACTTAAAGTTGAACTACTTAGTAAAAAAATAATTTCTTTCTTATTGAGGAGTCATAATTATACTCGAAAATTCAACTATTTGCCTATAAATTAAGTTAAAAATTCAGTTTTTTGTAGATAATACTCTTTTTGACTTTAAAATTAAAAAAATTATTAAAATTAAATTGACCTTTTTTAGTAGAAATTTAATCTTTTTGGTTGAAAATGTATCATTTTTGGTGAAAAATGCAATTTTTTGGTTAAAATATGAACTGTACATCTTCTGGGGTTTAAAAGTCGATTATTTCACTAAGAGTTAAACTACTTTGTAAAAAAATACGTTTTTTTTAACAAGATTTTATAATTATGGTAGAAAATTTAACTATTTGGTTAAAACTTTAACTCTTTGATTGAAAACTCATATTTTTCGTTTAAGAAATTCAACTTTTTGTAGATAATTCGTCTTTTTGACTTTAAAATTAAATAATTTTGTTGAAAATTCATGTATTTTGTTTAAAATTTGTCTTTTTTGTAGATCATTAATTTTCTTGTTCGAAAATTCATCTGATTGGTTGACAATTTAACAACTTTGTTGAAAATAAATTTTTTTCGTTAAAAATTATGTATCTTTATCTGAAAATGCAACTATTATAGGATTGATTAAAAATTAATCGTATATATTGGTTAAGTTTGAAAATAGTTTTTTTTATAAAACATTAATCTTCATGGTCAAAAATTCACCTTTTCCCTTGAACATTTAACAATTTTATTGAAAATTCGTTTTTTTTCCTTGTTCAACTCAATTTTTTATCACAGCTTTTATCTGGAAATTGAACTCTTCCATTTTTGGTTAAACTTTATCCTGTAAATTGTATTAGTTAAAACACCAATTATTTGTTACAAAATTAATTTATTTGTTTTACATAACAAAAATTGTTGTGATTGCTAAAAACATTGAAAATGATTTTTTATTTTGACAAATAAATTTTAAGTGAGTATTTAAAAACAATTTAAAAATTAAAAAAAAAGAATCCGGAAGATTATAAGGAAATTTTTTTATTTTGCAGCTTTTTAATTTTAGGAAAAAAATATAATTAAGAAAACATATCAATTTTCAACCCAAAAGTTTACTTTTTAACAAATTAAATTAATTTTCTATCAAATAATTGGTGTTTTAAGTAATACAATGTACAGGATAATGTTTCAACCAAAAATTGAATAGTTCAATTTCCAGATAAAAACGATTAATTTTTAATCAATCCTAGAATAGTTACATTTTCAGATAATAAAATAATTTTTAATCAAAAAAATTAATTTTCAATAAAGTTGTTGAATTATCAACCAATAACATGAATTTTCGACCAAGAAAATTAATGATTTATAAAAAAAGACAAATTTCAAACAAAATACATGAATTTTCAACGAAATTAATTAATTTTAAAGTCAATAAAACGAACTATCAACAAAAAGTTGATTTTTTTCAGCGAAAAATATGAGTTTTCAATCAAAGAGTTAAACTTTCAACCAAATAGTCAAATTTTTAACCATAATTATAAAACCTTTTTGAAAATAACAGTATTTTTTTTACAAAGTAATTCAACTCTTAGTGAAATAATCGACTTTTAAGCCCAAGAAGATGTATAGTTCATATTTCAACCAAACAATTGCATTCTTGACCAAAAATGATACATTTTCAACCAAAAAGATTAAATTTCTACCATACAAGGTCAATTTCCATCAAAATATATGAACTTTCAACAAAATTATTTAATTTTAAAGTCAAAAAGAGTATCATCTACAAAAAAAGCTGAATTTTTAACCTAAAAATATGGTTTTTCAAAAAAAAATTTAATTGTCGACCAAATAGTTTAACTTTTTATCAAATTGTTGATTTTTAACGCCCAAAGATGAAATTTTAACAAAAAAGTAAAGTTTTTAACAAAAAATTTAATTTGAAGGAAAATAGTTGAATTTTCAACTATAATTATGAATCCTTAATAAGAAAAAATTAATTTTTTTACTAAGTATTCAACTTTAAGAGAATCGAATTTTTTACTTTTTTACGAAATAGTTACATTTTCAACAAAATAATTAATTTTTCAATCAAATAATTGAGTTTTTATCCAAACGCGGTGAATTCCAAAATCGCCAATTTTTTAAATTTCTTTCAAATGCGGATCAAGATATAAATAAGACTATTATAATACAACATAATTATAATTATAATGGTATTAATATTTATATAATTTATATTTTATATTTGAAATAACGTAACCTCAAAATATACGCATGCAAGGAGGCAATCGTGCAGCTTCGACTTTTCAAATTCAGAAGAGAATAAATGGGTTGTCCGCGGAACCCAGTCATGTACATCGTCTCCTACTATATTCACACGGACATAGACCTGTGATAGTATTGGAGTGTACCTCATTTCAAATCTGGGATCACTGTGTCCAATGTTTAAAACAAGGGGGGATAAGGGGGCCCCAGCATCGCCCCCTCTCGTGAGGTCCAATGCACGGGAGCGGGTGGCTGGCGCGGCAAAGCCACGCCAGACCCGCACTCGCGAATAATGATCTCCACGAAGAATGATCGGACTGAAAGAAGCTGTTGTGCGTTACCCGTTTGGGCATTGTTACACAATCTGTGAGAAAATTGAGATGACTTGATTTAAGAGTGACGTTTGTTATATGTGGAAAAAGGCCCATATACGGGAAAAAACCACAAAATCTGATAATTTATTTTATGAAAGAAAAGTAAAGAAGAAGAGTGGGAAGGGGTAGAGGGGTCGAAAAATGAAATTCGTTGTTAGACTTATTTCATGAGGAAGTCTTTTGGCATCGCGTGCTTGCGAAGCGGATCAAAATCATATTTCCCGAAAGAGGAGATATGTTTAAAATGTGATGATGATGCTGATTCATAGAATTTAGTCGCGGTTTCTTTGATATACTCTGTAATATAAGGTAATTGAAATTCTCTGTAGAGGACAGAGTTCTTGGTATATATAGGTGTTTTTGTGATGCGTCTGAGAAATTTATTTTGTATAATCTGGATCTGATTGATGTTACTTTTTGACGCACTACCCCATATTGTACAGGCGTAGGTTATGATTGGTCGGATAAGCATTTTGTAAACTAGGATTCCATATTCATGTTTTAGACTCGAGTGTCTGTTAATAATAGGGCTTAAACGCGTGATAGCCCCGAGAGCTTTCCCTTTAGTTTCGTGGATATGCTGCTTCCAATTTAGACGTTTATGCAGTTAACCCCCTAGGTATTTTACGGAATTTTTCCATTCTATTGGTTCGTTAAACATTTTTGGTGGATCTATTCTGACAGGTTTTCTGACTGAGAACAGAATTTATTCTGGCTTTGCTGTATTAATTTTCATTCTCCAAAGCTTAGCCCATGCCTCAATGATTTCAAGAGCTTGGTTAAGTAATTTTGAGATTTTTGGGTCTGACCAAGAGGAAGTAAATAGTGCGGTGTCGTCTGCATATAATCCAATTGTAACTTTAGGGACCTCAGGGATGTTGTTCACGTAGATAATGAAGAATACCGGACTTAAAATACTGCCTTGGGACACACCCACTCGGATGGGTTTCTTATTTGAAAGTGTCTGGTTTATTTTGACTGAGAATTTTCTGTTAGAAAGATAAGAGTCTATAAAGAGGATGAGTTCTCTTGGGAAATTCTAATTTATTAACTTTCTGAGCGATCCTACATGCCAGACACTATCAAAAGCTTTTTCTACATCGAGGAAAACAGCTCCAGTTTGCTTTCTTCGATTGAAGTTTAAACTAATGGTTTCGGTGAGTTTAAGCATCATGTGCTGGATAGAGTGACCTTTTCTAAAACCTAATTGTTGTGATTTAAGGAGACTGTTTTCCTCAAGGTGGTAGTTTACGCGAGTGAGTATTATTTTTTCAAAGATTTTGATTATAGTATTTAGTAGACTAATTGGTCTGTAGCTGATTGGATGATATGGATCCTTACCTTTTTTCTGAAAAACTAGAATATGAGCCAGTTTCCAAGTTTCAGGAAAATAGCTGTGTCGAATACAGGCATTGAAGATAAGTGCAAGGTGAATTAGGCACAAGATAGGAAGTTTTTTTAGGACTAAATTTGAAATTGAATCAGGGTCGGGTGCTTTCCTATTTTTAGTATTTTCAATGTGTTTTGTTAATTCCTTATAGGTTATTTTCTTAAAATTGCCCGTGCTTGGGATTTTGGAGGAAGTCGAAAACAATTTTCTCACATTCAGTAATGTGTTGCGGGACAGATGGCTTGGCGTGTGGAGCGAAGTTACTTTCGTAATTTGCAGCTAAGAGATTTGCATTGTCGGTTGGAGAAAGTGCAAATGTTTGATCCGGCTTTTTAAGAGGGGGAATATTTGTACGCGGCTTCGTTAGGGCTATGGCCATACGATGTATAGATTTATCTTTAATTTGAAGTTTACCGATTTCTGTAGTCCAATTTTTACATCTGTGCTCCTGAACTTTAATTGCTATTGTTTTACGCAGGTGATCGATTGTGTTTTTGAGAATGCAGCTTTTATTTTTTCGATGCATTTGGCAGAGTTTATTACGGGTAGCGATAAGATCTTCAATCTCGGGGCTGAGAGGTGGATCGTATTTTTTTACGGTATACAGAGGGACCGAAGCGTGAATTGCAGTTTTTATGCTTGAAGTTAGATTAGTTATGGCTTCATCAATGTGTGTAGAGTTTGTTAGCGCGGGTTCAAAGTTAATTTCAGTCTCTAGAGTGGAATTGAAAGTTTGCCAGTTTGCTTTTGCGAAGTTGTAGCGAGGCGTGACCGGGGCCTTTTCACAGTTAGTGTAAAGCCTCAAGAGAACTGGTCCAGGATCTGAGTCTAATTCATCAATGGTGAGATTTTCGTGGTTGTAAAAATTATTTTTGGTAATTGCAAGGTCAATAAGTTCAGGTTTATGTTTAGGGTTGTGAGGGAAAAATGTATACGAGTCTGGTGCAGAGGGAGCCAGATGTTTGTCGTTTATGAATTCAAATAATTGTTTTCCAATTTTGTTTGTTGTTCTGCTGTTCCAAGCCAAGTGCTTAGAATTCAGGTCCCCTGCAGCGATTACCGAGGGGGGCTAGTTTAAATATTTTTCTGCAGTCATTTTTTATAAATTCACGAGAGGGAGTCTGGTAGAGCGAGACGATGGCATGTGGTTCCCTTGAATTTTTATTTGTATTGCCGTGGCTTCTAGGATTTTAAGTTCAGAAATTATTAGTTCATGGTGGTCGATGTTTTCTTAGATTAGGATCGCGGTACCTCTATTAGTGTTATTCCAGTATAATTTGTAGCCACGGACTAGATTGATGTTTAAGGATTAGGGAAATAAAGTTTCGCTGGCGCTGTCCGAAGCTTTATCGGATGATTTCGCGAGCTTTCGCTTTTTGCTTTTAGACGAGAAAATGGAGAAGTTATCTTCTGTATCCATCTTGGTTAACGCCACGTCGGTGGCACTGCTACTTCCTGCTAGGCAGGATACTAGTTTTGAGCTCTGTGACATTGGAGTCACAGAGCGCAAAAAATTTTTGATCAATCGACTTAATGCGTGGGGGCGAGAGTGGGAACATCGGTCCAAGATTTTGTTCCCACTCGCGCAAATTTCGTACATGCGGTCTAATAAAATTATTTGACGTTCTTCCGTCGTTTCTACCGCCGGCTACTCCAACTTTTAGCACTAAAAATTTTTCTAATGCTAAATTAAAAATAAAATTAGAAAAGAAACCGATGAACAAAATAAGACGCAAAGTATAATATAAAAGTAAGCGAAATATAAAAACATATACTCATTTGAAACTGTGATTTTACAATATTATATCATATTATATGACAATGCTTCATAATATATTATATTATAACGTACGGTAATAATATTGCAATAATACAATAGATCTGAAATTAGTAACTATTAAAGTAACAATGTTCTATTATTATCCTTAATTAAAATTAAACTTTGGAAAAATGAAAGGAATATTGCGTTATTCAAAAAATCACGTTGTAAACATTTTCTTTTTTTTTAACAAAATGTTATTTCGCTCTAAAAAAAACTAGTCACGGATAAGTGATCAGTTTATCCGTAAGGAGTATCTTTCTAAGGCAAAATAAGAGAAGAAAAAATAAATTAAAATAAAATTACGGATTTTAAAAGAGAAAGTGTCTGGGAAAACTCGCGTGAGTCATCGCCGCTGTGCCCATACATGGATGCATAAAATTTTCTAGTCTTCACGTGATGTACGAGGGTGGATTGATAAGTTTCCGGCCTGACCAAGAAAAACAACGTTTTTAAGAATTTTTTTTTTTATTTCTCAACATAATCTCCTCCAAGGCTG
>NC_046657.1:158970742-158988098 GCF_010883055.1 Belonocnema kinseyi
AGCTATCTAAGGATGGTACTATAGAACGCCACCTCAAGGTAGGCCTAGTGGCGCCATCTCTTGGTCAGGCCGGAAACTTATCAATCCACCCTCGTATGAGTGGCCAGCAAAGGTCGTCGCAGCTGCAGAGGAAAGGAACCTTGAGAAATTATGAAATTGAAAAATTACAGGTGCGAACTATTTAAAAGTTCCTTTCGTTTGTCGCCGTTTATCGCCATCGACGTATATCAGTTCTGTAGTATATAATTTGTTATTAACATATTCGTTACAATAGTAAATATTCTCCAGAATTCTATAAAATTATTACCAGCTTTAGGGCGACATGTTTTTGCTTACTTTGTCATCAACAGTGCAAATGTCGAAATCAATAACAATTGACTTGATTCAGCAATACGAACATGATGTTTATAGGGCATAACTATAACTTGTTTCTTTATACGGACTTGCCTGAACTCAATTCAATATTGCATTAAGCAATCGAATGTTAATTTATCTTAGGATATAAAATGGGAGGCTATTTTTAACGCAGTAGTTCAAATCAAATAAATCGTATAAATATTAATTTTTTTCATCTTTAATATTTTTTATTTGTTCTTTACATATTTATAAAATATTTTGGAAATTCTTATTTTATCATGGCCTAATGTGATCCTGTCATCCAGCCTCTAGAAAGGCAGCAAATTTTGTTGTTAGAAACAAAATGGCTAATAGTTTTGCGAGCAGGGCTGATTTGGGGCAGAAAATCTACTCGGAAGATTTTGTAAAGATAAATGATTGAGAATCAAGAGGCGTTCGAATCTTCAAAGTCAATGAGCTCAAATTAATTAAAATACTACAGGCCACGTCAAACTAAATCCCACATTTTCAGCCGAGCCAGTCTGGGAGATAAATTGCAGTCAATGTGATTAACCATGATTACAAAGATTAAAGCTTGATCCGAATAATGCTTTTAAAAAATCAAACATACTTGAAAAATTATTCACAATATACTTTCGAAGCGTTCAAATATTCCTCATCATTTTACCACCTTAGGTTAATTTTGAATGATAAATAGTATGTACATTTAGTTATTTAATTTATACATTTTGTATCAATAATAAACACTTATGTGAGTGAGATTTACGCATTTTATTGCCCGCTTTTTAGTTCCTAATGTAGTCGTTTACACGATAGAAGGGCGAATTTACTGTAATAATAAGCCTACGAGTATTATATCCTCATAATCGTACTGCGCGCCTGCACACTCACTATCGCCTCGCGCGCGAATATCAGCGAGTCAACCTAACCTAAATTCTGTGACGTGGTAATAACCTTGTGAATCATGACTTTGTTACATTTTTAAGGGGAAAAATTGATTTCGAGAAATTTATGAACAAGGTAGCAGATAGTAAAAATAAACTATTAGCCAATACTTTGGGCCCAGGGAGGAAGATAACCATCATAGTGTTGGAGAATTCCCCAAAGAGTAATCCTACGAATATTACTATTATTATTATACTGCGATAAAATTACGCTCACGAATTCAGCCATTACATCAGTGTGAATGTTAGTATTGAGAAATGCTGATAAGAAAACATTTTGTCGTACTTGTATGAAACAGCGGTTATGTCGAAAGTTTGAATTATTATTATCATGACGAATTTCCAGATCTGCAATTAAAGGTTGGCGAAGCGGAAATCGTACATACAAGCGATCTTGTGTAACATTTCCTCCATATGCCTCACGTAGAACTCCAGTAAGAACATGGTCACCTCGTAATTGTACAGAAACGTAGTTTCCGCTACTAGGAATAGGTACACCAACTGGTATTACTGGTACACTTCTTTGACGTAACGCTATAGCGCACCCTGTAAAAAATATAAAGATTTATAAAGTATTCGTAAACTGCAAAAATAAGCGCTCGAGCCCGGCCTGCAAATTTTGTTCAAACAATTCTCATAGAAATAATATTATTACACGTAATTATACTAAGATTCAAATTACGATTAGTTAAAATGACTGAAGATCATGTTCAAGAATGAAGTGAAGCTAATATTATTACTTCTCATAATGGCAATGCATAGCAATTTTATTTGTTAAAAGCAATCCAACATTTCTACATTTACATCACACATAGGAATCGTCGAATTCAATATACATGTTAATTCTCACATGTTCATTTACATTATGCATAGGAGATAATTGAATAATCCATTCATTTTCATTGAGAATATTGTAAATTTTTCATCATCGAAAATTCGTATGGCGACCGATTAGGAAAAGTCGAAACTCACACAATAAGTTTCACTGATGGCTTCTGAAAGACCACCCCCTAGTGACGTAATTCGTCTACTCTATAGACATACGCTTATGAGTTAATTTTACCGAGAAATCTACTCAAGTAAGAATTGCAGTTCAGTTAGGTTTTCAACTCTGCCATAGTTAATTTCAAGTTGCTATATTTCTTCTAAATGTTCATGAATTCTTCTGCAATGAAAAATTATGGATTCTAACATCAAATGTCCATCTTGTAATAAAACATTCTGAAAGAGAAAAAATTTATACACACATTTTTTTAAATCCCATGATAATAGACCACTCTCGGATCTTCCAGAATGATAAAAGGAATCATCTTGTCTAGAATTCAACGGTGTAGAGTTATATGGTATTTGATCAATCAATTTGTCCAGAGTTATACGCAGAAAAAACAAAAGATAAAGTTTACATCGATTCCAGGTGAAAGATTCACTGCAACAAACATTAACCTTGCCAGATAAACTTTACATGAATCACAGATAATTTCCGATTTTTAACCTTGCCTGGATAATCTTTCGTCTTATAATCGCTCCATTTTGATTCGAGATTCAGCGAGAAGTATGACGCCAGCGCTGTATATCGTCGATTAACTTCATTAAATTTGAGAGCAATGGGGATTCCCATCTGTCAATTGCTTTTTACGCTTTTTGCTAAATGGTAATAAGTTCTAATTCCTCTACAATAGTGTAATTTATTTCGGAGTAGTTATATTAGTAAGAACAAATTTTTTCGTGTTTTCTGTTGTTGATATTACCAGTTTCACCGAAATTTTCTCACTTCAGCGTGAAGCAATCGACGAGTTCAGAATTATTTTCCTAGCCTTGGTGAAACTTTCAACGAAATATGTCTAATTTTTAAACGTGCAAGTCTGTCCTGCAACAAATTTTAACTTTTGTTTTTTTGTGTTCTTTTAAATCTCATGTCCCGATTTATAGCTCGAATTCACTCATACTTTGCCGTTTTCACATTGCTGATTACCCAGGAGGAAAAGTCGGATCGTAGCCGCAGTTCACGACCGCCGCAGTACCACGCCAAATGTAATTCAGAATAAATACCAGTACTGTATGTTAGTACTGTGTCAACCATCGGCATAGTACTGGTTTGCTACTGGCTCAGTACTGACTGTCATTACTGGTAGAATACCGACGCCAGAATTCCGCCAATGTTTGGCGCAATATTGTTTTACAACTGGCTTAGTACTGACCGTCACTACTGGTGAAATACCAGCATAGAAGTGCCGCCAACGGTTGGCGTGATACTGGTAATCTACTGGCGCAGTACTGATACGTATTACTGGTAACATACTGACCCAAGAGTTCAACCAACGGTTGGCATTATACTGGTTTACAACTGGCCCAGTACTGACCTTTATTACTGGTGTAATATCGGCACGGGTGTTCCGCCAAGGCTTGGCGTGATACTGATATACTACTTTTGCAGTACTGATACGTATTACTGGTAAAATACTGAAACAAGAGTTCAACGAACGGCTGTCATCATACTGGTTTACAACTGGCCCAGTACTGACCGTTGCCACTGGTGCAATACCGGCACAGGACTTCCGCCAATGGTTGGCTTGATACTGGGTTGACTACTGGCGCAGTGCTGATACATATTACTGGTGAAAAACTGACGCAAGTGCTTAACTAATGATTGGCATCATACTGGTTCACAACTGGCGCTGTACTGACTTTTATTACTGCTGTAATTTTGGAGCAGGTGTTCCGCCAAAGGTTGGCGTGATACTGCGTCGACTACTGGCGTAATACGGATACGTATTACTGGTAAAATACTGACACAAGCGTTTACTAATTAAATACCGTAATCGGTGTTTCACCCGTGATTGGCGTAGTTCTGGCCACATAATAACTTCAAGTGCTGACTGACAACCAAGATAAGAGTACAGGCAATGGCTGGCGTGATACTGTGTCTACTACTGGCGCAAGAGTGGTATACATATCTGGTGAAATACTGGTACGGGCGTTTCGCCAGCGATTGGCGTATTTTTTTGTAATCGTCACTAATTTTATTTAAAAGTAGAATTCAAACAATGTTTTTTTAACGAACAATTGTATTTTTAATGTGAATATTTAAAACAGAACAGTTACTCATGTTCCCAGGTGGAAATGTCAGTAGTGTGCCAGAGTTGAACTCCGGCGCAGTACTGGCCCAGTACTGCACACCAGTACAGAGAGCCAGTGATTCGCCCAGTACTGGCAGAACGTTGGATGCACGACCAGGGCGGTGCTATTCCAGCAGTATAAAAATAGACTTAAAAAACATGTCTATAAATATTGTCAGGATGTTTTGAAATTTGGAGAAATTGAACATACAATTAAGGTGAAAACATTTTTTTTTCTATTACTTTTTTTAATAAAAATATTTGAAGTTCCACCTTCATGAAAAATTTTAAATATTCAGAAAATGTTATTATCAGAACTTTTAAAATGGTCTAAAACGCGAAAAAATAAAATATTACACGAAGAAAATTGTAGTCGTTTTAAATTGTTTATTTAAAAATTATTTTATTTATATTTCCGTGAACAGTTAGTTTATTTTATATCTATTTGATGTTACATGATGATAAAAAGATTAACGAGAAAAAAAGAATTAGGAAATTGTTGTTTTAACTTTTCTGAACTGTAGCTTATGCGGATGGCTTTTTCTTGGAGTTTCAACTTGTCGGTTTAGCGCAGTAGTTAGCACTCCCGACTGCTAGGCGATAGATTTAGGTATATAGATATAGGTTTGAAACCCCGTAGCGTTAAAAATATTATTTGTAATTTAATGAGTAAAAATGTAATATATGTATTCATTCTAAGCAGTGGCTTTAACATGTATTGACAAAATACTCGCAGTAAATTATTATTTATTTTTTAAATACCTTTTTTGCTATATCTTTAGATTATAGAAATAGTGGGTGATAAAATTAAACGAATAGTTTGAAAATTATATTTTTGTAATCATAGATAATATTCGAACGATATGCAGACGTATGATGATGAATGGATGGTCTTTAAAACCAGTACCTGCCCAGTACTAATCTGCAGTAGTGGCCCAATGGCGAACTTCAGTGCTCGCCCAGTATTACAGGTCAGTACCTCGCCGAGTTTGCAGTATTAGTTGAGCCAGTTCTGAGCCAATACTAACAGAGTGTGCAGTGCCAGTACCAAATGTAAGTACTAGCCCAGTACTGGATAAATACTGCAAGTCAGTACAGAACATTGTTATCATTGGGGATTTTACCGGAAGAAAGCCAGCAGTCCTGCCAGTATTTTAACAGTACCGCGCCAGTACTGAACTCCGACCGGCGGTACTGGCATGGTACTGTGCCGGTGGTAAATTTCCCCCTGGGTAAGGACGCCGTAGCAGACGACAGCTTTTATTCCATCGTAGGATAAGATTTCGCTAAATACCATGTAAACTTTAACAGCGGGAAATTTTACATGTAACGAAATTTAACTTTAGTTTTTCCTGTATAGAGTTTCAATGTGTAGAACCGACAGAGCCCCTTTTTATAGTTCTAAATATTACTAGTTATTGATCATTTTATTGCAATTGGTCCATATTGAAGAATGTTTCATTTGACATGAATTGCAGCTGTTCAAACATGGAAACTAAACGGGGAACAAACAACATTCTCAAAATTCGTCGCAAATCGAGCAGCAATAAAACTCAGTTGATAACCCAGTTGATAACCCAGTGGGCACAAAGTTTGGCTTAGTCTTTAGGACATCTTTACGACATCTTTAAGACATTTTTGCGATATCGTAAAGACAACTTCAGATCAGACGACTTATTTACGATATCGTAAAGACACCTTAACGGCATGGACATAGGATGTCGTAATGATGTCTTAAAGATGTCGTAAAGATATCGAAAAGACGTCGCCATATGTTGTGCCCACTGGGGAGTTCGGTTCAGTGTGTCCAGTTTCATTCTATTTTTCTAATCGAGCAGACGAAGTTATCTTCAAGCTATTTTTCTAAAAAGTCAAATCGAAAGTGGGAGTTATTCAGGCAAATTTTTCATGTCGAATGACGCTCCTGTATTTAATAATACTTGGAGTGATGTGATAAGATCTATCGTGCATCCACTTTTATGTTATTGGCACGTAAATAAAAACTGGACTGAAAATTTAAGCAAAGTTAGTGGAGTGTCAGAAAAGAAGAAAATTGTTTCTCAAACAGTGCGGGTATTGCAACAACAATCGTCTGTAGATGATTCCAAAATCGTCTACAAAAATAATTGAAGATTTAATGCAAAGCAATGAAACTGAAGCGTTCAGAATTTATTTTGAAAGATATTATGCAGAGCGACGAGAAATGTGGACTTACTAACACAGTTTGAGGCTTGGGATCAAGACGAACATGTACTTAGAGTTTTGCACAAGATGCATGCATCCACTGGTAACGTAAGAAATATTGAATTCTTCTGGATCCTTTTCTTGTCCTACCGTTTTCAATCTCCACAGCAGTGGAAGTTATCTCTTAAATTAAATCCCTTTCTAAACCTGGCGCCGAAAATATTTATGAGAATACTTTTGGATACTACAAAGCAACTAAGAAATAAAACTTTTTCAATCTCTTTTAATTTATCATATTTCGCTTCTTTTATGTACTATTTTTCAAATTATAATTAGGTATAAAGCTTTGTAAAACATAGCAACGATCATTTGACGATGTGAGGATCAATTTCCACACAGATGGCTGTGGCGAAAAGTAATTTTGATTCTGGAATGATCATAAAAATGTCATCAACGTATGTTATATATAATTGTATTTCAAAATTTAAAGTTGAAAGACAGTCAATTTTCAGAAGACTCATGACCATGCCCGCTATCACAGGAGAAAGAGGAGATCCCATGGACGACACTCCTTCCATCGTTTAATATTTTTTATTTTTAAATTTGAAATATGTAGATCTTAAACAAAACTCAACTGTATGTTAGAATTGCATTTAATCTCGGTATTAAAGTAGATGGAGCTATTTCATCACATTTGTTATTGATAATTTGTAGAGCTAGGTTTATTGGAATCGTGAGTTATAAGTTATGGAGGATAGTTAATAAGGTTAATAAAGTTAATAAGTTAACCACATCTAAATATATAAGAGAATAATTTTTAGGCACTTTGAAGGTTTGAATGTCATTGCCAGCTCCCTTTCACGATATAGTTCAATTTTTACTTTAAAACTTCTAGAATGTGAGCGAGATATTTAGCTAATTTAGAGGTTGAACTGTTGATGGTAGAAATAATTATTCCGAGAGGGTTACCAGTTTTGTCAATTTTTGGCAGTCCATATGCTCTGGGAATAACCGCTAAATTTGCTTTTAGTTCTTTGGTATCTACAGAGAAAATAAATGAATTGTGGTCCCATATGTTGATTATAGTGTTATTAGATTTTTCACTTGAAGCTGTATATTCAAATTTAACCTGATTAAAATGTTAGTTATCTGATAATAGAAGTAACATTTTGTCAATATATTCTGGTTTTTTTTTCATAGCAACTGGTGTGTTGTCATTATCTGATTTAAGAAAAATTATAGCAGGATTATTTCTGATAAATTGAACAGCTGGGTTCAAATTGAAATTTTTATGCAATTTTTGTTTGTTCACAATAGGAGAATTCCAAAATCTAAGGATAGTTTGAGAGAAATTAACTTTAATTTAATTTCATTTGTCTAGGTAGATTCTTGATACGAAATTCAATAGAAGTTAAAAAGTCATGTGAAGAAAAATGTTGTTTGTTAAAAGAATTAAAGGCAAAGTCTGCATCAAGAGAAACAATTTGGACTACTTCCTTTGGTATTATATAATCAGTTAAATTTTTAAACCAAGAGTGTAGCGTGTGAAAATTCACTTTTTGTCCAATTAATTTCTCTTGTTTATGATTGTTAAGTTTGGTGTTAAAAATTATTTTATGTTTTCGAAAAAGTTTATTGTAGTTAATGTTGTCAAAAATAAAAAAGTCATTAAGAATTCTAAAAGGTCAATTTCTAATTATTGCGTCATGTAAGAATCTCATTTGTTAAATTATGTCAAAAATTTTGCTATTTACGACCCTGATTTTCATGATATGGATTTTAATTTTAACAATTTTTGAAGGTCAATCAGTTCTGAAGTAGTTAAATAGATCGTAAAATCTAAGATTTTATGAACTGTTATTTTCTAAATGTGGTGAAATAATACCAAATTTGGCATCTCATCAAAAAATTTTATGATTTCTTATGATATTTATGAAAAATTTCCCTATAATTAATTAACAAATTTTTAACAGGCTTGAAAAGGGGCCACATTTGGTCCGAAACATTGCCCTTTTTCAAAAAAACTGTGTTTTATTTATTTTTTTTTATTTTACTGACCTTTCCATTCTGCAGACTATTTTATACAATACAAGTTAGTTTTTGAAATGGAAAGAAAATGAGCTGTCACTTAAAAAATATATGGATATGCATTTTTTCTTAACCGAAATCAAAATTAACATGTATCCTTGTGCATTTTATAATAGCTTTTTAATTTAATACAAAAGATCCTATTTAATACCCGTGCGCAGAAGCCGGTTATCGACTTTTCTTTCAAGTTCAAATAATTAATTTTAGAAGTGTTTATGGTGTCGAAAAACTTGTTGGGTGATGTCTGATAAAAAGTGAAATCGAATTGATTACTGACTAATCGTAGCGTTTATAAATAATAAGAGGTGCATCAAGACAGTAAATCTTTTAGGTTACGTTTTTCCTGCTTCAATGTATTTTTGGACAGTTTTATTTAGCTGGAGTACATGCATATTATAAGTTGGCAACCCTTCTTTCACGCTTTTTCCGAAGCGAAATTTTCGCCCCCCCCCCCCCAGTTCCACGCACGTGTAACTAACCTTCCGCTCGTAAAACATACCTCAACATCGAAACTTACTGTTGTGTATAATTACTATGATTGTTTATATTATCATATAATTAATCTACATGTAGACTTACTTGTAAAATTAAGAAAGGCTATGTAGACGAAGAATAAAATTGCGAGCTTCATTTTCTTCAAGATGTTGACAGTTATAGAGAACGGGAAACTAATTTTAAAATGACACAAATGGTACCTGCTTAATTATATTATGTATAATTGAGTGGAAGGACAAGGACTTTTATTCTCATATCTTATATTTTTGCATATCTGCTTGATTTATTGCTCAAACAACATCCAGAACTTTTTCACTGTTACATTTGCATATCAAATATAGATTAGTAGTATTAAATTATCTTTTTCTTAAGAAAAAGGAAAGAAAATTAAATAAACTTCTTTAAGCTTATATTTGAAGTATTGTTACAAAAACTTGGGAAATTTTAGGAGGCAACACATCCAAATAGATGGTTTTCCTGCTCACATATTACCTAACTTTCAGTCTAAACTTTTCGACTGATTTTTCGTATTTAAAAAAATTAATTATTGTAAAATTTTCAAACACAAATTTAAGAATAAATTGTAGACAGCTTTTCACAATATTTCGCAATGAGATTTCTTCAAGTTTAAAAAGTAATTAAAACTTAAGTACAACGAAATTCTTAAAAGAACACATACAAATACTTTCATTCGAAAACAAAGTAAATAGAAAAATTATAAGATAGGAAAGAAAAAGGAAAATGACTTTTTTGTTTTTATTAAAATACTTAAATAAAAATATTTCTACCACCGAAATAGTTATTCGAAGTAAATGAACAAAATTTTGTTTAGTTCAACCATAGAACATGGTCGTTATAGGTACATGAAGATATTTTGTTGAACCAACCAAATTTTTTAATTGCTTTAATTAAAAGATTTGGTAAATAGATTCTTGAGTTAATTCAACAACAAAATGTTGTTGGACCAATCAAATATTGGGTTGAATCAACACTGGCAGGCTTAATAACATGTTTGGAAAAATACTTGATGGGGAAAATTTAAATGTAGAAAAGACCAAGATAATGAGTTTAAGCAAAGGAGGGGTAAGAAAAAATAAGAATGAACTGGGAGATAGATGGGAGCAAAAATAACCAGATACACAATCATGCAAAAAATGCTCCCAAAGGGAATCAGTTGTTGAGTCAGCCATTTAAAAATATACAATTAAAAAAATTTTCCAACAATTCAAACTGTTAGTCACCCTTTTAGATGAGTTAGGGGGGAGGGGTATTTTCGATTTTATTATTTTTCTCTCTTTGTATCGTTAAAAAAAATCTGCAAAAATTTCCAGAAATTTTTTTAATCATTCTCAACGAGTAGGATTTAAAACAAAAATTGGGGAAAATTCAAACTCAACAAAATTTTTCAAAATATGTTTTGGCATTTTTGTGTGTGATAAAACTGAAGTACTACCTTAGTTTTTTAACACAGAATATGCAGCTAAAGAGCTATTATTGCGAATGTTTCGAGATTTTTAAATTTGGGGGATCTTAGTCTAAAAGATTAAAAACAGTAATTTTCACATTATGGTGGTCCATATTTATACATGTAACAGTTCAACTTTCGATTTTTGGTCAAGAGCCTCAATTTGGGGCTTTAAAATTGAAAAAGTTCGAAAAAAACCATGCACTTGTTATAAGCTTTTAGTGTATTAAAGTATAGTCTCCTTTTAAGGAGTATTCAATAAATAATTTCCAATATAATAACCTTTAATTTTAACACCCCCAATCCCCTTTTATTATGCCCCGAAATTGTCATTAGTTTTTAAACTTTTTATCTCTCAAAAATCGGAAAAGGTTATTATTTTCTGGAAATAATGAGATTATACTGTATATTAAGCGACATGGTTTAGGATATTCGAAAAATCTAAACTTTTCTTTGATTGTATCAATAATTGCAGAAAAGAGTAACTTCTCAAAATTTAAAGAGAAAAAAATTATGTAGAAAA
Source organism: Belonocnema kinseyi (assembly GCF_010883055.1). NCBI lineage: Eukaryota > Metazoa > Arthropoda > Insecta > Hymenoptera > Cynipidae > Belonocnema > Belonocnema kinseyi. The sequence goes on from NC_046657.1 coordinate 158,981,915, forward strand.
TTTCCGAATGCCATTCAAATAAAATATAGCTCTCGAAATTCGTTAACTGTTTCATTAATTTCAGAAAAGAATGAATTTTCTTGCTTTACATGGGAAAGAATTGATTGAGCAAATAAAAATTGTTTAAATGGTTACCAGATATCCTTCAAAAGTATAATTTCTGTCAATATTCTTGAACTGTGTCATTAATTCCATAACTTTAAAACGTAACTATCTGAAAGAAATCTTATAACAATGTTTGCTATTTCAACATTCATAATTAATATAGTCGGTTAGAATTTGGTTAAATAGTGTAAATATAGCGTACTTACTAAACCTTACAATTAGAATATGAAAACTTAATATCTTGAGAACAAGAATTGATATATTTAATGCCAAAGATTGATATCTTATGTATTCAAACGTAGAATAATAATAATTGATAATATTATCAAATAATATAAATGCAATTACAGAAATTAATAGTTTGATGTAGATTTCACATATAAAATTTTAATGTACAAACTTAATATAGTCTATGAGAAACCGAAAAGAAATAAGAAATATTGTTATTTTCTGTAATAGACGCTAACAGAAATTGTAAGCTTCAGTTGAGGAATTGCAAATCACTACATCAAAAAATCTGAAACAATCTCGCGAGGTTATTTGAATCCGACGATCATATCCCATAGCCGAGAGCTCACGATGTGTATCAGTGAACTTCGTGTTTCCCGCTAAACTGATCAAGAGTCATATATAGACGCGTGTTATCCAGTTTGATTGAAAAAAAAAACGAAAAACCTATAGATATTTTTGAATTTAATTAAATCCCAGTTTTGACCTTATTAAAACAGAATACTTTCCCGTTTATACTTTAAACTTTAAATGTTTCTAAGTCGAGCCATAGTACAGCGGCATTTTCATATTTCGCGCCTTTAAAGTTGCATTCGGATCGGCCATTCGGTCAAGTCCGTGCATCTTCGGATCAAGTTTATCATAGTTACCATGGTTTCGTTCGGAACTTCAAATGGATACAAGTGTCAAAAAATATAGGTTATGTTATGTAGTAATTACAAATAATAAAAGTGGTTTATTAATAATGAAGTGAGACTTGTGGACTGAGAAATAAACGCCAATTTTCTTCTGTGCCAATAACATTATGGAATGGCTGCTGAGTGACAAATACTATAATTTGGTAATAATATTGTGTACTTTTAGTGCGCGAAGAGTGAATTGTGTTTAACGCTTATTTGCGGCATAAAAAAGGTATGTTATGGATAGACAGGATTTGTTTTAAATAAAGTGAATAAAATATTACAAGCAACAATTTTTAATTCACATTACCTACAATTACTTATAGCGATTTCAGTAAAAAGGTGAATCCGAGCATAACATCGAAATAATGAGAGATCGGCCCGGCATGTTTATTGAACTTTCAATTGATTATTGTTTACCAAAGAAACGTTTTGTGGTCTTGTATGTTTATTACTGACAGTGTCGGCAGTAATAATTTAAACAATAATTTCTTAATTATAATTTAACAATCATTACTTATTAATAAATTTAATAACTAGCTTATTATTTCTGAAATTAATAACTGATTTCCATTGTTTTTCCATTCCATTGCCTTTAGAATTTATTCTAATTAATTTTTATGATATAGGTGTATCAAAAAGATATCTCGAGGCAATTTAACGTTCCTGAATTTAAATTATCAATTATTTAGGGATTTTTTCGTATTTTAGAAAATGTTTTCTCTGGAAATCACCGGAAAATTTGGTTTGATCAACCATTAAAATAAATCAGAGACTCGTTGGCGATAGAATTGTTTAAAAAGTTTATCTAGACAAGATAATTTAGCCCAGAATTTTTATTCCATTTTTGTTAGAAATTATTCTATTTTCGAAATCGCTATCTCTGGATCCGATTTCCAAACTGGCATTTGATCAGCCTTTAAAATTCATTCTAATTCATTTTTATGATATAGGTAACAATGGATCTATCGGTTGACGGTTCGATAGTGGTCTGAAAAATTTGTGGAAGTTCAAGTTTTTCGAAGCAGTCAAAAACGTTTGTTAATGCCTGTTGTTTTAAGCATGTGATCTAATTAGTGAAACTACTGTGAATAACTTGTATGTGAGTGATAATTAGTGGTAAAGAGTGAAAACTCAAGTCTTTTGTGTAAAGCATTGTATTTGATAAATTGGAAATGTCAATAGAAGGCTTAAAAATATACCGGGTGGATAAGAAATCGGAGGCAACGTGCCGTCCGATTAAAGTCATATTTATGGAAGCAAAGGGATTACTATAAGAAAATAAAAGCTGAGCTTCAGGAACTTCAAGATAAAGGACAAACAAATAAAATTATTCCATTTGTCGACGGAGCACCAACGATTGTGGATTCCAAAATTTCAAAAAACGGAAAACCTCTTCTTCAAGGAAATTAATATCCTCTTTGGCTAAAATCTCTGTTTATTATGAAAATGTTCGAGGTTTGAGAACGAAACTGCAAGATCTTCGAAATTCTATAGCTGTGTCTTCGACTTCTTGGGACATTATAGTTTTGACAGAGACTTGGCTACATAAACAGTCGAGTAAATCTTTGTTAAAATTAATATCGATCATAGGGATTATTTGATAAGTTCTATATATATACACACCCGCGACCTCACCAATCGACACTTTTTCTAAACACACTGCCACAATTCAGGAGGTAATCACTTCATATGCTATTACAAAATTATTATTATTAGGCGATTATAATTTGCCTGGAATTTGTTGGCATAATGATGATATGGGTGTTTCGATAGATAAACAGCCCTCTGTTAGAGGTGCAATATTAAATGCCGCCGAAATTATAACTGAAACTTATGGTTCTTTGAGCCTTAATCAAGTAAATGTTGTTCAGAATCTCAATAATAATCTTTTAGACTTGGCATTTTCAAATATTATGTCTTCTAAGGTCCAAATTGTAATTGACCCGCTGACTCGTTGTGACAACTTTCATCCACCCTTAGAAATCAATTTTCAATTACATGAAGATTTCTCTTTTAAAAAAGCAGTTTATTTAAAGTATGATTTTGAAAAAGCAAATTACCCGTGTGTACTAGAATATCTTGCCAAAGTATATTAGTATGAAGAGTTGCAAAATGAGATTATTGAAACGTCAGTTGAACACCTATATTATCATTTAAATTTTATAATGCAAAAATGCGTCCCGATAAAACAGGTTTTCCCTTCCACATACTAAAGATGGTTTAACCGGGAACTAAAAAATCTAATTTTTTTAGAGAAAGAAGCGCACAAAGCATACAAAAACTGTCAGACTATACACAATTATGAAATTTTTAGCTCACTCAGAGCTAAGGGTAATACTCTCAATAGTTTTTTACATTATGAATATATATAGAAAATCGAGAATGAAATAGAGAACAACATAGGGACCTTCTGAAATTTCGTGAACCAAAGACAAGACAAAGCAACAACCCCAACAAACATAATTCACAATAATGTTAAAATGGAAGAATGTAAAGAAATAGCAAATGCATTTGCTGATTATTTTCAGTCAGTTCATTTAAATTACGATCCGATAGATCGTCGGACCGATAACAACTATAATGTTAATCTTACTGCTATAGAAATATCCCCACAATTAGTTTATACAAAAATGATGAACCTGAACCCAAACAAAGGTGCAGGTTCAGTTCTCTCTAAAACTTTAAGTATTATTTTCAATCAGTGGCTGTGCTCAGGCGTATTCCCGAAGCGCTGGAAGGTCCCTATATTGACTCCAATACACAAGTCTGGTCCCAAACAGAATGTTACGAATTATAGACCTATCTCTGTTCTGAATGTTGCCACCAAAATTCTAGCCAACATAATCGCTGACGTTCTACAAAATTCTTTAAAACATATTCTGGTGATGGAATCTGGTTTTCAGGTAGACTCTATTTATACCGATCTTCAAAAGGCGTTTGAGGTCTTGGTCACAATTTACTTTTAAGTAAAATAAAAACTTATGGGATTACTGGTCCACTGTTGAGATGGTTTGACAGCTACAGCATCAGCGATTTAGGTATAATTTTTTACTTCGCTCTCACATTTATACAGCACATTAATAGCATAATTCTTAAAGCATCAAAAATGCTAGGTTTCATACTCCGAATGTCTAGAGATTTTTGCCAAATCTCAACATTAAAAACTCTATTTTTATCAATAGTACGTCCCATTTTAGAATATGCGTCTACAGTTTGGGTTCCGTATAAAATTGTATACAAGGATAAAATTGAATCTGTGCAGAACCGATTTTGGAGGGTATTAGCGTTTAAACTTAAAATTATGAAAGAGACTGATTACCTTCAAACTGTTCCTGAAATGGTGAATCTAGAATCCCTAGAATGTAGAAGATATCAAGCTGGACATAAATTCCTGTACAAGATTCTAAATAATCTCATAGACTGCCCGAAATTATTGCGACAAACTCCATTCAAAATACCATCTAGAGCTCATCGACCAGATGGTGAACTATTTCGTATAACTGACCCTAGAACTGACAATGGAAAGCATACCACGTTATCAACTATTTGTAGATCATTTTATTCAGTGAACAAAATATCATACGATATTGACATATTCAGTCAATCTCTTAGTGAATTCATTGCATTAATTTAAAGCGATCTATTGCATGTATTAGGCTACTAAATGAGATATAATGGCAATGTTTACATACTTAATCCACTATGTCTTCATTCTCGGTACATTTGCTAATCTTTATAGAACACTCTTATATATACGAGGTGTGTTCAAAAAATAATGTGTAATCCCCCTCAGATATAATACACTTGTGCCAACGCTTTTTCCAATCATCGAAGCACTTCTGATAATCATTTTGTGGTATAGCCTTGAGTTCTTTCAGCGATGCAGTTTTTATCTCCTCAATCGTTGAAAATCTATGGCCTTTCATGGGTCTCTTCAGTTTTGGGAAAAGAAAAAAGTCACTGGGGGCCAAATCCGATGAATATGGAGGCTGAGGCATGACTGTGGTACAGTTTTTGGTCAGAAAATCTTTCACAAGCAACGATGAATGAGCAGGTGCATTATCATGATGCAAAAGCCACGAATTGTTTTTCCAAAATTCCGGACGTTTTTTGCGTATCGCCTCTCGCAAATGGCGCATAATTTGAAGGTAATACTCCTTATTGACCGTACGACCTTGTGGTAAGAATTCATCATGCACTATGCCACGGTAATCAAAGAAGACAGTGAGCAAAACCTTCACATTTGACCGAACTTAACGTGCTTTTTTCGGTCTTGGAGACTCAGGATGCTTCCACTGAGACGATTGGGCTTTAGTTTCGACGTCATAAACATATACCCACGATTCATCCCCAGTTATAACCCTTTTGAGAAAATCAGGATCATTATTGACTGCATTCAACATCTCCTGAGCGATGATCATGCGATGGATTTTTAATCAAAATTAAGCAGTTTTGGAACAAAATTTCGCTGACACACGTCTCATGCCCAAAACGTCCGAAAAGATAGCATGGCATGAGCCAACCGTTATGCCGTCCAGGGCGAGTTTCGTCTTCGACATCCTCTCGGCCTTATTCGAACAGCTTGTACCACTTATACACAGTTTTCTTACTCAGAGTAGACTCATTATATGCAACTGTCAACATTTCAAGAGTCTTAGAGCACTGGATTCCATTTTTCACACAAAATTTAATGCAAGCTCTTTGCTCCATTTTTTTCGAAAGAAGAAAATCGCCGAGCACACCAATCCCTTCTAACCTTTTACGTCCCAGCCAGAAAAACAACACGAGCTATATAGTCAAAACTGTAACATATGATCGTGACGAATGTACCAACACGACAAAACAAAAAATTTAAAACTTGAATGTACGTAGCCCGCGAAAATTGAAGAGTCACCTTACTTTTCGAACACACCTCGTGTGTATATATATATATATATATATATTCTTTTCTTTTTAATTAAGTCTCATATGTATAATACTGTGTAACCCAATGTTCAAAAGGTGTAAACCGTAAATAAACTAAACTAAAAGATATCGCGAGGCAATTTAACTTTCCTGAACTTTAATCAATCAATTACACAGGCCAACAATTCTCAGAACCAGAGACCAGACCTACTATACCCGAAGGTTTTTGCTGCGCTGAATCCGAATCTGACCTCAGAAAAATT
>NC_046657.1:158988198-159013386 GCF_010883055.1 Belonocnema kinseyi
TTAGGTTACAATATCTCGAAAACTGAGGGTGATGGAATTTTTCTGAGTTCGGATTCGGATTCAGCGCAGCAAAAACCTTCGGGTATACTAGGTCTGGTCTCTAGTTCCGGACCTTTGTCAAATTTTGTCGGCCTGTGTTATTTAGGGATATTTCGTATTTTAGAAAATGTTTTCTCTGGAACTCACCGGAAAATTTGGTATCATACACCATTAAAATAAATTAGAGACTCGTTGGTGATAGATTTGTTGAAAAAATTTATCTAGACAAGATTATTTAGCCCAGAATTGGTATTCAATTTTTTTAGAAACTTTTCTATTTTCGAAATCGCTATCTCTGGATCTCATTTCCAAACTGGTATTTGATCAGCCATTAAAATTCATTCTAATTGATTTGTATGATATAGGTGTATTAAAAAGATATCTCGAGGAAATTGAACTTGCCTGAATTTTAATTAATTAAACCTTTAGGTTTTTTTGTATTTTGAAAAGGTTTTCCCTGGAACTGACTGGGAAATTTGGTTTGATCAGTTAAAATAAATTAGAGACTCGTTGGTGATAGCATTGTATCAAAAATGTATCTAGACAAGATAATTTAGCCCAGAATTTTTATTCCATTTTATTCTAGAAATTATTATAATTTCGAAATCGCTATTTTTGTATTTGATTTCAAATGGCATTTGATCAGCCCTTAAAATTCATTCTTATTCATTTTTATGATATAGGTGCTTTAAAAAGATATCTCGAAGCAATTTAACTTTCCTGAATTTTAATTAATCAATTATTTCGGGATTTTTTCGTATTTTAGGAAAAGTTTTCTTTGGAACTCACCGGAAAATTTGGTTTGATTAACCATTAAAATAAATTAGGCAGTCGTTGGCGATAGAATTGTTCAAAAAGTTTATCTAGACAAGATTATTTAGCCCTGAATTATTATTCCATTTTTTCAGACATTATTCTATTTTAGAAATCGCTACCTCTGGATCCGATTTCCAAACTGGCATTTGATCAGCCTCTAAAATTCATTATAATTCATTTTTATGAAATACCTGTATCAAAAAGATATCTCGAGGAAGTTTAAGTTGCCTGAATTTTAATTGATAAAATATCTAGGGTTTCTTGTTTTGTATTTTGAAAAGGTTTTCCCTGGAACTCATCGGAAAATTTGGCTTGATCAACCATTTAAAGAAATTAGAGACTCGTTGGTGATAGGATTGTATCAAAAATGTATCTAGACAAGATAATTTAGCCCTAAATTTTTATTCCTTATTTTTTCGAAATTATTCTATTTTCAAAATCGCTATCTCTGGATCCGATTTCCAAACTGGCATTTGATCATCCTTTAAAATTCATTCTAATTTATTTGTATGATATAAGTGTATCAAAAAGATATCTCGAGGAAATTTAACTTTCCTGAATTTTAATTAATCAATTATTTAAGGATTTTTTCATATTTTGAAAAGGTTTTTCCTGGAATTCACGGGAAAATTTGGTTTAATCAATCATTAAAATAAATTAGAAACTCTTTCGTGATAGGATTGTGTCAAAAATTTATCTAGACAAGATAATTTAGACAAAATTGTTATTCCATTTTTTTAGAAATTATTATTCTATTTTTGAAATCGGTATCTCTTGTTCTGATTTCCAAACTGGTCTTTGATCAGTCTTTAAAATTCATTCTAATTCATTTTTATGATATAGGTATAGAAAAATTTCTGAAAAAATTGATATAAAAATTCTTTCCCCAAATCTCGCTTTTGCGTTCATTTCTGCTACAATCCTATTATCAACGAGTCTTTAATTTATTTTAGTGGTTAATCAAACCAAATTTTGAAATGCGGTCCAGAGAAAACATTCTATAAAATAAAAAATGAACCCGCTGAAATGCACCAAATCCATCTGCGTTTCCTGATGTGAATATATATCTATGATCGATCTGTAAAAAAAAATCAATGGAAATCAGTTATTAATTTCATAAAAAATGTGTTACTTATTAAAGTTATTAATAAGCCATGATTGTTAAATTATTATTAAGTAATTATTTTTTAAATTATTAACGCCGACACTGTCAGTAATAAGCATATAAAACCACCAAACATTTATTTGATAAAGAATAATCCATCGAAAGTATAATAAACATGCCGGGTCGATCTGTGATTATTTCGCAAATAAGCGTTAAACACAATTTACTCTTCGCACACTGAAAGCGCACAATATTAGTACCAATTTATAGTATTTGTCACTCAGCAGCCATTCCATAATGTTTTTAGCACATAAGAAAATTGACGTTTACTTCTCAGTCCACAAGTCTCACTTCATTATTAATAAAACGCTTTTATTATTTGTGAATACTACATTACATAACCTATATCTTTTGACACTGGTATCCATTTTATGTTTCGAACGCAACCATGGAAACTAGAATAAACTTGATCCGAAGATGCACGGACTTGACCGAATGGCCGATCCGAATTCAACTTTAAAGGCGCGAAATAGAAAAATGCCCCTTTACAATGGCTTGCTCCCTGCTGTTGTGCAATGCAGGTAGCAATCAAGTGCGTCATGTATGTAAACCTCAGCGTGTCCACCCTCTCTCTCTCTCTCTCTCTCTCTCTCTCTCTCTCTCTCTCGACAAGATTTCTCTCATAAAATCATGTATGATTATAATGCTTGAAAAAATTTCTGTGCATTTTTTCATATTTTCTCTGACGATAGAAATAGAGAGAAAAAATAGAAGTTAGCCCTCCTAACTCATCAAAGATGGCCGCGAATGGTTTAAACATTTGGGATTTTTTTTCTTCTAATTGTATGCTTTCAAATGGCTGACTTAACATTTGATTCCCTTTAGATGCATTTTTTGCATGCTTGCTCGGCTATATCCTTCAAACGGAGTAATGGAGTTTAAACACTTGAGATATATTTTGAAAACCAATGGAAAAAATAATAAAAATATAATATAAATATACAAATAATTATGAATCGTTTGATCTCATATTTTAATTACATAATGTAAAGGACTAAATACAATCCCTCATAGAGGGGTTTTTTGCGAAAACTGGTCTTTTTTTAATCAAATGAATATATGATGCATTTTATACGCCTTGGAAGGAGCAACCCGCGACCGTAAGTGTACCCATGGTGAACCAAATATTGGCGCCATGAGTTCACCATAGGTACACTCACATGGGAAACAAGACCTTTAGATTAAGTGGTTAAAAAATGAAGTCAAGCAGTTCAATATTATAGGAAAAAAGTTGTCATTTGTAATATATAAACTAAAAATCAAGGCCTAGGAAGCGCATGAAAGCCCTTTATCAAAATGGCAATCGGTTCTGAATTTTTAGGCCACACGATTGAACATTTTTGTCTAATTTTTTGCATACCTTATTTAAATAACCATATCTCGAAGCAAGCAGAGCCAGTTTTTCGATCAAAAGATTCTTGTAACTCGGTTAATATTTACAGTAACAATGTAAATCTGTGGAGAATAAAGAATTTTTGTTAATTTTCACCGCAATTTTCTACCAAATTCACGCTAAAGACGGTTTTTTTTCTACATGAATAATCTTTACTCCATTAGTGGAGTATTTTCAACTTTTTTTTTACATTAGTCTGAATTTTATTATTAATTTATAGTTTATTATTATAAGTACAGTTATTTTCTTTAGGATTTTCTTTAGAAAAAATATATAATCTGTCAAACAGTTTTTCTCCGTAAATCGTAGAAGAATTTTTTTGCAATGGATAAAGCTATCAAGCAATTGTAAAAGTGCTTTTTTGGTATAAGATATTTAGCAAAAGAGTACTCAGTTCTGAATTTCGAAGCCGCGCAATTGAATAATTTTGGTCTAATTTCTTGTATATTTCATATACATATTCATAACTCGGAGCAAGCAGAGACAGTTTTTCGATAAAATGTTTATATTTGGTTTAATAATAAAAAAGGGAAGAACAGTGGTATTAACGAGCCGTTTTAACTGCCTATGTTTTTGACCATTCGTAAATTGTGTCATTAATTGCATTGAATAATATTTGTTACGATTTACGAGGAAAAAATTGTTTAGCAAATAATGTTTTAAATATTAAATATCCTGAGGAAAATAGCTTTTCACGGTTCTTACGAATTACGGGGAGAAACAATTGTTAAAATAGATAATTATTGTTTAAACAAGCCAGACTTAAGTGAAAATTATTTAAAAACACTCTACTTATGAATTACAAATTGTTCATTCAGAAAAAAATACCGTCTTTAGCTTGAATTTGGTAAAAAAACTGCAGTGTGAATGCACATAAGTTATTTATTCCCTAAAGATTTACATTATTATTGCAAATATTAAGCGATTTTCATGAACCTTTTTTTTCAATTTCTTGTAATTAAATAAATTAATTAATTCTGATAATTGAAATTGAATAAACAATAATTAAATTATGTCAGTTTTTTTTTTAACGATCGAAATCTCATAAGGGTTCATTTGTTCCGGATAATTCGACTCTCGTTGAGGAGTCTGCCAATTGGAGTTTGACGAGGGTAAACAGACTTCCTGTGTAAATGCATGTACAGCTATCACTGAGCGTCACTGCTACTTAAGTGGTATTGTTCTCACGTTTCTTAATTATTAAACAAAATGTAAACATTTTATAAAAAAACCGGCTCTGCTTGCTTCGAGATGTGATTATTTAGATGAGGTTTGCAGCAAAGTAGGCAAAAATATTTAACCGATTACACATTCTGATAAAGGGTATTCAGGAGATTCATTAAAGTCGCAAAAATGGTACAGCCGCAATTTTCAATGCTTTTTTCTAATTTTTTACATACCGCATTTAAATATTAGTTTATTTTGCTGAAAAGAGCCATTTTTTGGGGAAAATGTGAATATTTTGTTCAATAGTTACGAGACGCCTTTTAGTTACAAAAACTAAAATTGTGAAATCATGGATTGATTGAATTTTAATTAGTAGAATTATTTTATTCATATTATTGAGAAATATCTAAACATTGTCATTTATGTTGAAGCAAATGTGTTCTTCCATGAAAATACTTTAAATTATTGTAAACCTCATTGTTAGTCACAATTTTTATACAATTACAACAATCGTAATAGTTATAAACAATTTTTTGCAAAAATGTAGAACTTGTGGTTTTTTCTATTTTGGGTTTTCCTTTATCATCTGAATTGTCCTACATATTTCTAAAACTAATATACATTTGATTATATCTGTTAAAGTACAACAATTGTTGATTTTGTAAACAAAGGAAATAAGTACATATCCAACTTTAGCCTGGAAAATAATTTTTTTTTGCACTGAAGCTGCTTGCAGGTTTGGTTAAAGAGATTTGCATAAACTATGTAAAATTAAAAATAAACCATTGTTATTACTTAATTACAAATATCATAGATTTTTAATGCATTTAAAAAATATTCTAATTTTTGTTTAAAAAATTTGTTTCCATCTGGAAATACTTTACATTACGGTATCACTGATTGTCAATAACACTTTCAATAAAAAATTAACAATTGTATTTATTATAAACAATTCTTTCGGAATATGTTGGAATTTGTGGGTTTTCAATTTACCATGTCCTTCCCCATCAGAATTGATGCAGATATTCATGAAAAGAACCTAGATTCAATTATATTTGTAAAAATACGACAATTGTTGATTCTGTAACCAAATTAAATAAGTAAATATAAAACTTTGGCTTTTTGGTCTTCAAAATAGGTTTTGTGCACTAAAATTGCTTTAAATTGTCGTGAGAAAGATTTTAAGTCGCTATTCCCATGTCAAACTAACAATTAATAATGGTTATTATTTGTTTATGTGATTTTAAATATCACAAAATTTTCATTAAGTTTAAAAGCCATTTATTTATCCATTGTGCCAGATCCATTCATTGGTTACCTAAGGCATAAATAAATAACACAGCCACACAAAAAAAGTGTGGGGATCTGGTAACAAGACACACGTATTCCTTTGGATTTTGGGGCGCTGGATTCAAATTCGCCATAACCTCAAAAAATGACGAAAAATCATGCACTGAGGGAAATAAATCTCAAAATAATACCAGTGATGCAAATTTTCACTTCAAAAGCATGTCGACAACAGTGAAGGATCAACCCTTGCCTGATATCAACTTATTTAACATAACTTTACCCAACAGAACCTGACCTCACATAACCTGAATTAGCAGACGTTTATTGAACTACACGTAAAGCTCTGGAAGCATATTTTCCCAGTAGCAAATGTGTGCTACATCGAATGGGTCAACTCGAGCCTAACCTAGAAACAAATCTAACCTATCCTAACCTAACCTAACCTAACCTCACGAAATACAATTAAACTGACTGTATTGTCCCGTTGTGTTTGCGGTAACGTTTCATTCAGCTTCGACTTAACCTACATAGAGGTTTAACCTATCCTAACCTAACCGAATACGCTGGCAACCCTGTTCTTGCGTACTTTCATATTTTGACATGAATAGCAGTAAGTGTCTGGAGTTTCGTAAACGCTTGTTGCTAGCATTATTCGCCTGTATCTGTAACCAGGGCACCTCCACGTGGTGACGGTGGGCAACGGATCCACATTGGCTGAGTCCCTAGGTAAACGGCGTTCATGCCGTCATGGCAGACACAGGTAAAAAGTGTATTACGATGCAGGGAAAAACCCAAGTATCGGCGTCTGGACAGGGTGGGAAAGCGGGCTCTCCGACGTCGTCATCATACAACCGTATCTCTTCATCAATGGATCACTTGGTTGGTGTAGAGTCTTATGCTACAAGGAATAAACCCGCGAGCATTTCTCAATCGCATGCCTGCAAGAATAGCTCAGATTCATTCTGTTACATTTGCAGTAAATATGAAGTGAGCAGTTTGCGAAAATCAATCGACGAGGAAGTGAAAAGTCTTTACGAAAAGTGTTTTGACCGTAAATTGCTGCACCAAGAAACAAAATGGGTTCCTTACTTCATTTGCAATTCCTGCAGACTTGTGTTGTATCATCTAAAAAATTCAAACAACGAAAAGTACCGCAAGTAATCTACACCAACCACATGGAAAAAGTCCGTTATTGCGAAGGACTGCTACTTTTGCATGAATTTCGTCAAAGGGTTCAATGCCAAAAATAAAAATAATATTTCGTACATTACTGTGTGCACAGTCACAAGAGCAATTGAAATCAATAAAAGTGCAAGCCAGACTGATTTAAGCGCTATAGAAGATGATAGAATGGAAGTTGAAAGTCAACGTCATAGAGACGGTAGTGAAACCAGTGATCGAACAGAAAATAGTTCTGATGATTCCGATGAAAATGACGAAAAGGATGACGAATATGGCGCGCAAAAAATGAAATTGAAGGTTCCAATATTAGTGTCGCATCTAGAACTGAATGATTTTATTAGAGATCTTGGATTACCGAAAGACGGCGCTGAATTTTCCGCTTCATTTCTAAAAAGAAAAAATCTTCTAGAGCCAAAGACAAAAGTTTTATTCTGTCGCGACAGGGACAAAGAATTCAGAAAGTTTTTCGTTAAAGACGAAGAGACGTCTTTAGTGTACTGCACTGACGTTAACGGACTAATGAACCACTGGAAGAAAAATGTGTACAGAGACGAAGAATGGCGACTTTTCATTGATTCGTCAAAACGCAGCATTAAGGCTGTTTTACTGCATAACACGAATACTTACGCTCCTATCCCTATAGCTCACTCAACGGTCATCAAAGAAGAATATAAAAATGTTAAAATGCTTCTTGAAAAAGTTAATTACACGAATCACAAATAGCAAATATGTGGTGATCTCAAAATCATAACAATGATATCAGGCCAACAATCGGGTTTCACAAGAGAACCATGCTTTATATGCCTGTGGAATAGCAGAGATCGAGCCAATCATTACAGCAAAAAACATTGGCATTTAAGAGATTCATTCAAATCTGGTTCTCATAATATCATCAACCAAAGCCTCGTTGATCCAGAAAAAATGTTACTACCACCCCTCCACATAAAGCTTGGGCTCGTGAAGCAATTTGTCAAGGCGTTAGACAAAGATGGACAATGCTATAAGTATATATCCCTTAAATTCCCCAATGTTTCAGACGCTAAATTGAAAGAAGGAGTCTTTGATGGACCACAGATTCGAATATTGACAAGAGATACTAATTGTGTGAGCCACATGACGAAAATTGAAACGGACGCTTGGGAAAGTTTTAAAGCAGTAAACGCAAATTTTCTCGGTAACAAAAAAAGTCCAGACTACGAGAATATTGTTGCGAAAATGATAAGAAACTACAAAAAGTTAGGCTGCTTGATGAATTTAAAACTTCACTTTCTAGATTCCAATCTGGATAAGTTTCCAGAAAATGTTGGTGATTTCAGCGAAGAACAAGGGGAACGTTTTCATCAACACATAAAAGTGATGGAACAATGATATCAGGGTAGATGAGACGAGGTCATGATGGCTGATTTTTGCTGGATATTGAAAAGGGAAACGAATGTAGGTCTTAAACGTAAACGTAACCCTTTGCATCGTTCCTTCGAAGAAAAAAGGACACATTATAGCAGGCAAAAAATAGACTGAAGTAGGTCTATAAATCAATCTAATTACGATAAAAAGCAAGACAAAATGTAAACACGAAAGATAGTATAAATATGTCCCTTAAGTCTAAGAAAAGCAGAGAGAAAAAAATTTTGAATAAAACTCTTATTCATTTGCATGTTTAAGTTACAGTTCTACATCTCTTTGCAGGTTAAGCCCAAGCTGATTCAAACGGTACCGCAATCACAACGGGACAACACAATCAGTTTAATTGTGTTTCGTGAGGTTAGGTTAGGTTAGGTTAGGCTAGGTTAGATTTATTTCTAGGTTAGGCTCGAGTTGACCCATTCGATGTAGCACACATTTGATACTGGGAAAATATGCTTCCAGAGCTTTACGCGTAGTTCAATAAATTTCTGTTGATTCAGGTTAGGTGAGGTCAGGTTCTATTGAATAAAGTTATGTTTAATAAGTTGATATCAGACAAGGGTTGATCCTTGGCAGTTGTCGACATGTTTTTGAAGTGAAAATTTGCATCTCTGGCATTATTTTAAAATTTATTTGCCTCAGTGCATGATTTTTCGTCATTTTTTGAGGTTATGGCTCAACCATGACGTAATGGGTGATTTTTTATACCGAATTTGAATTCAGCGCCCCAAAATCCATAGGAATACGTGTGTCTTGTTACCAAATCCGCACACTTTTTTTTTGTGTGGCTGTGTAATTAACTCCCGCATAAGTTCATAATTCCTACAATCGATACCTTTCTGCCATTAACAAGAAACTATCTTTAGATTGGAAAAAGTTGATTTTTCAGATGGAAAAATTTCAAGAGTTTCATTTGTTCATTTCGATTTCTTATAAAATGAACAAATAGAATGACATATGTATCGTTTCTAACAATATCTGAAGTACATTAAATAATTTAGAGGTATCCAAACCTAAAAAAATCACAAATTAAAATATTCCGATAAAACTTTTTGTTTTAATTCCTAATTGCTAGTTTCTTATGAAAATAGTGATTGCAAATCTTTCTCACAACAAGTTGAAGCAGTTTCAGAGAAACAGGGCTTTTCCAGGCCAAAGTGTCAAAGCTTTGAAATAATTTATGTAATTTCTTTAAAAGATTAACACATGTTGCATTTTTCAACAAATATAATTGAGCCTATGTTATTTTCAAGAATATCTACATCAATTCAGTTGATGAAGGAAAATCCTATATTAAAAAACTGCAAATTCCAAACTTTAAGAAAAATCGTTTATACCAGTTAAGATTGTTAATGTTTCATATACGTTTTTACTTACGATTACTCTCATAATAATTTACAGTGTTTCCAGATGAGAACAAATTTTGTTCAACAAGAATTAGAATATTTTTTTAATACATGGAAATTCCATGGTGCTTGGAATTAAATTATAAAAACTAATTACTGTTAATTTTACACACAAAAAATTTATGTAAATCTCTGGAACAAAAATGGGAGCAGCTTCAGTGCAAAAAAAAATTATTTTCCAGGCCAAAGTTTTATATTTACTTATTTTCTTTGTTTACACAATCAATAATTGTTGTACTGTAACAAATGCAATAGTGTTAGGAATATGTACAACAATTCAGATCATAAAGGAAGACCCGATATATAAAAAACCACAGGTTCGAAATTTTTTCAAAAGATGCAACAAATTTTTATAAAAATTATGAATGTTGTTGGTTTATAAAAATTGTGACTGGCATTCACTCTCACAATCATTTAAAGCATTTATATCACAGAACAAATTTTTCGCAACGAAAATTCAAATATTTGGCAACTTTTTAAGTGACTTTCTTTGCAATAATTAAATCATATAATAATACGACCATTTTCATTCTTAGAATACTCTTACGACTTATATTTTTAACCATATTTTTGATTTGATCTTATTTCAATGTTAATTATTTGAAATTCAAGTGCGCAAGATGAAAATGATAATTTTTATCGACAGAAGTCGGTTTGGAACTGCTTTAATAAGCTTTTCACAAAGTGTTAAGTAGCATTTATTTACTAAGGCTTATTCTTAGAATTTAATATCAATTTTGGATCGGCAGTTTTGATTTAGTACTTAATATTCTGATTGAAGGAATAGGTGTCAAGCTCGGTATCAAGTTTTCGGCAAAGCTATACTTTTTTATGCACTTCAACGTTTCTATTCTTACTGCAATTATTAACTGATTTTCCCGTGTAGCAATTATGACCGGTTTCGGGCCGGATTCCGGCAGGGTTGCCCTGCTTGTACCCGGAATCTGGTCAGGCTGTCCGGTCGGATTCTAGTTGGTTTCGTCACGCTGCGCTGGTCGGATCCCGGATACAAATAGGGTAACCCGGTCGGAATCCGACCGTTTTTTGACTGGGCTCCTCGATCGCATTTTACTGGAGCCTTTTTACCACAGGGAACATATTCTACCAACTGGTAGATTTAAGAATCTTTGTCAGTACTTATTTCCACCTGTAAAAATATGTTGGAATTTTAATTTAAGCACTGCATTCATAATAATAAATATATTAACTACAAACATTGATTCAATGTAAGTACTAAAATATAGGTTATGATTCTTAAGTTTCTGTAAGAAATTGCATAACAAATTTACCTTAAGCGTAACTTAGTTTGCATAGGTTTTTTTACATGAGATAAAATAAATTTCAGGGGTTTCACGTGACATCATAACCTATGAATATTAACAATGCTTACTTATGAACAAATTAATTCACTTACCTTTAAAAATATCCGCTTGCTCCAGAAAATTGGATACAATTTTGTGGAGTTTAACAAATTTCTTAACGGATAACCTGGCGTCCACCGACGTTTTACTCCGTTTTTAGCATTAAAGACTCCGGAAGTCGCCGAATCGTTATTACGTGCAAGCATGATAACGTAATTCAAAACCTCGTTTGGAAAAAGTTATTTCTCTTCTTATTACATTTTTTGCTTATTCATGATAATATATAAATACATAAAAAATAAGCAAAAATCGTATCACAAAAAAAAATAAATGATAATAAATAAATAATAATAAATAAGTATAATTTCACTGGGAAACTATGTTTGAAATTAAAAAAGAAGTTTATCAACGATTTCGCTGTCACGGCAAGTCTGGGAACCGCAGAGCCAAAAGTGGGAAACCATATAATTAAACTTAGTTTAATTTTTCTTTCATAATTGATAAAAAACACCTAAAACACAAAGAATTAGTCTTTCGCCTGTCAGATATTTACAAACGGCCCACTTACGGCAGTCGCTTGTGGGTATATCTTTAGATGTTTTTAAGGTTATGATACTTCTATTATGCACCATTTTTGGCCCGACTTGGTCGCAGTGGGAACTCGGTCAGATCCCGGCCGGGCAATTAACAAAATAGTATCCCGGTTTGACCCGGTCAGATTCTGGCCAGAAACCTTCTTCTCGTTGGGTCAAACCGGGCTATTTCTACACGGGTTCCGGAATCTTTTTTTTATTTTCTTATGATTATATGAATAAAATAATTCTCATAATTAAAATTGAATCAAGTCTTCCTGTCAAATGTTAGGTTTCGTAAGTAGCACGAATCTCTTATCAATGAAAGGATAGTTCATTCCGCATGATTCGACACGCTACAGTGCATCTGGCCATACCTTTGTGTGCAATTTTACATTTCTATTAACACTGCAAATATTAACCGATTTTTATAAATCCTTTTTTCACTTTCTTTAGATTTTAGGAATAAACTAATTGTGTTAATTAAAATTGAATCAATCCATGATTTCATAATTTAAGTTTTTGTAGCTGACCTACATTTTATAACAATAAATGTGTATGATTTGTTACGAGCAATTCGATGCGCTATAGGGCCTCATGCGTTTCACGAGGGTCAAGGAGAGTGCTGTAAAATCTACACTCAGATAACACTGAGTATTTGAATGATGGAGAGGAGGTAAAAGAAAGGATAGGGAGGGTGATAGAATTAACAGGTAAAATAAACAGGTTAAATAATTTTTCATAACACATGTATCGAAAATTGGACTTTCGATGCCCCCGTAGCGGATCGAAAGTTGTGTTTTCATTATCGTATCGAAAGTATATAATTCTACTTTATCTGCAGTTGCCTGCAGGCATTCTCCCTCTTATCGAACCTCGTTTCGAGAATCGAGGCTAACTTCAGTCTCCAACCTATATCTGTCACTGTCTACGAATTTACAAAGAATAACAACTTTGATGAGACGCAAAGAAGATTCAGGCATCTTAAGTCCAATTTTCGATACATTTTTTATGCAAAAGTGTATGCGCGACTAGGGGCGAGGCAAGACTTTCACTCGTGTGATATCTGTCCTCGCTTCGCTCGGGCAGCTAACTTCACACTCGTACAACTGCCGCCTTTCGCCCCTTGTTGCGCAATATAATATTGTAAAGATTCTAGGGGAGGATGGATTTTGAAGAGTAGACAAGATAGTTGGAGGGGGCTAGCGAAGCGAATGAGAAAGAATGAAAAGGTAAAATAGAAATGAAAATGAAAGAAAAATGAAAAAGAAGTTGCTCAGGCTAGAAGCGTAAAGATCTTTAAGTAATGTTTACATAAAAGTATAATAGTAAAGTATAATATAAAAATATATAACAGTCTAATCTTATAAGTAGATTAGATGCGCAGATTAAGATGTGATGCACTCTCGTTCGCTCTGTTACTTCCGATAATAATAACAATAGATGTAATTGTTGATTAAAAAAAGGTTTTTAGAATATATAATATTTTTTTATTAATATTGATAATTTATTTAATTAAATTCGGTAAACTTACTTGTGAAATTAAGGGAAATCACGCAGACAAAGAGTAAAATGACGGTTTTCATAGTTTCTAGATAAGAATAGAATCACTGTTAAGAAAATAGAAATTGATTGTGAATGATTTAATAAACTGTAACAATAAATATAGGTAATTGAAAGCATAGTGTAATAACGAAGACTCCTAGTATTCATCGAACCTTCAGAATTATCTTTGTTTGCAATTCGTTGTATCATTTTAACTGAATTGTGGAGGTTATAAAGTATCGTTTGCGCAATAAAAAAGTAATAAAACTAAATCCACTCCATGAAACTTCTGTCATACTAGAAAATTATAAAGGATTGTATTTCTATAAAAAATTAAACAATATTAAATATTCTAAATACACAAGATAAGAAATCACAACATTTAATTAATTTAAATATATTTACACTGTTAAAAATGTTCGATATTTTAACATACTTTTAATATAAATTTGTATATTAAATCTAAAAACTCGGTATATGAATTATTCATTAGGAGACTGCATATTAAATTTCAGATACATGTATATTGATCAATTCTTAGCAAAAACAGATGCTTTCACTTCAAACAAATTTAAAATAAATTTGGCAGTAATTTTCAATTGTAAATAATAATGCTTAACATTTTTTTCTAGTTGAATATAAATTATACTAGATGTGAAGCGGGAAAGTTCTATTACGCTAATAATTACGACACCTTACCTAAAAGTAACGGGGTACTTAAGTTAAAATTCTGAAATTCACACCGAATTTTGAAGAATATTCCACCCGTACGTTGCACTTCAATTAAAAATAAGAATTTATATCCTGTATTGTAGGTTATTAATTTGTTTTCAAATATTTCACAAGACTTGGGTACATTACAGATCTTTAAGCTTTCACGCACTCTGTTTACCGACCTTAATATATATGTATATTAATTCTACAAGACGATAGTATATTGAATTTAATTTACGACATATGCAAATGACTTTACTTACATGCATATTACATTTCGATCAAATTTTTCTAACAATATAGAACTATTTTTCAAACGAAAAGAAGTCACTTTATGCAAAAAAAATTGTAATAAAAACTGTCACCATATCCCACTGGAGTGGTCCCAATTTATAACTGTAAAAATTGGACTTTCGATTTTTGTCTAAAATAAATTTTTTTCGAAAAAAAGATCTACTTTCTTCGCTCCAATGGTAATCGAACCACAGAACTTTCGATTGACAGTTGAGCGCTTTTCCATTAAGCTATTGGAATTAAAGAGATCAAAAAAAGAATCTTTTTTTAGCAATATACGCTATCTCACGTCAGGTGTTACATTTACAATACGAATAATTGAAAGGAATCTGTATTATCATCAGAAATAATTACTATCAATCATTTTAGATAGAGCGAAGAGAATAGATCTTTTTTCAGAAAAAATTTGGTTAACATTTTATTTATTTTTTTTTCTTCTAGTTTGAAATCACGTTATGTCTTTTCTGTTATTTCAAGTGTTAACTTGATCGCCAGTGTTGATGTCTATTTTCACGGATTGTAGAATGATATCTGCACTCATTGATGGTAACTATCTCTGACGATAATACAGTTTTCTTTCAATTACTCGTGTCATAATTGCAAAACCTAGCTCGAGATACCGTGTATTTCTGAAAAAATATTCTTCTTTTGATCTTTCTAATAACTTAACGGAAAAGCACCCGACCGGTAATCGAAAGTTCTGTGGTTCGATCCCAGAGCGTAAGTTTTTTCCGACAAAAATATAATTTGAAAATTTAAAAAAACTTATTTTCCACCTAGTCTGAAATGATGGTAAGTATTTTCTATACTTTGAAGAGCTAACTTGATCGATAGTGCTGATTTCTATTTTCACGGATTGTGGAATGATTTCGGCACTAATTGATGGTGACTATCTCTGATGTTAATAAAGATTCCTTCAAAAAAAATCTGTAATTTTATTTAACTTTAACCAGTGCTAACATTTTTAATTTTGACCCCTAAATGCCCTTTAATTCTACACGGAAACTGACCTGAAAAATGCAAAACAGCAGTTATCTATCAAACTCACACTAAAGACGATATTTTTCGAAAATTTTTCAACGTGAATTATTTTTTATCGAGAAGTGGATAAATGACTAATTTCCAAGTTTGATTTTAATTGTTTAAACAATTATTATTTATTCGACCAATTTTTGTCTCTTAACTTGCGGAAAATTATTATTCTTTAGGGTAAATGAAATAAAGTTCATGGATCTCAAGAGTAGTACTTCCCGTTTAACAAATTTTGTAATTATTTAAACAATTTTTATTTACACAATAATATTGGGTATATACATTGTGAGATAAGAGCATGCTGAGTAATAAGCGACTTGGTGTAAAAGATTCGAAAGAATTATACTTTTCTCCACCTTCCCTATGGCAAGGCACAAGTCAGTGATTCTTAATTATATAATTGATTGCGAAAAATCTATAAAAAAATATTACTTTTAACATTCATAATTGTGTCATTAAAAATATATATTACTCTCAACATCCGTTAATTGTGTTATTAATTCTAGAAAATAATAACTTTTCATGCTTTACACGGAAAAAAATGTTTAACAAATATTCTTAAACAATGTATTACTTTCAACAATTCGTCAAATTCATATAATTAATCCCGAAAGACAATTACTTTTCACGGCTTATTGGCGAAAAACATTGTTTAAAGATATAATAATTGTTGAAGCAATACAAAATTATTTTAAAATACTTCGAAATCCTTTACTTATCAATTAAAAATTATTCATATCAAAAAAATGTATTAAATATTATTTTGGGCAACAAGGGGCGAAAGGCGACAATTGCACGAGCGGGAAGTTAGCTGCCCGAGCAAAGCGAGGGCAGATATCACGCGAGTGAAATTGTTGCCTCGCCCCGACTTGCGCATACACTTTTTCATAAAAAATGTATCGAAAATTTGACTTGAGATGCCTGAAACTTCTTTGCGTCTCATTAAAGTTGTTATTCTTCGTAAATACGCAGATAGTGACAGATATAGTTAAGAATAACACGATTCTCGAAACGAGGTTCGAGAAGAGGGAGAATGGCTCCAGATAACTGCAGATAAAGAAGAATGTATATAATTTCGATACCGGTTACGGCATAAAGTTTCTTTTGCAGTCGCCTGTTTCTACTTTCTAGTCTAGGGTTGAAAACACCACTTTCGACCCACTACGGGGGCATCAAAAGTCAAATTTTCGATACATGTGTTATGAAAAAAGATTTTTAGCATGAATTTTATTGATAACTGATGCTATTTAAAATCTTTTTTTGGCTTTATTTCAAGTCACAAAAATTTATAACAATTACTTTCTTTTAACATTTTTTCTCAAATCAAAGCTTTTCTTATTTTAAATCCCATGTTAATTTCAAGAACCCGGAAGCACGGGATGACATTGAAAAAAATGCACACAAAAAATTACGGATTTTCTTTTTCCGAAAAACGAACAAATTGGGGGGCATCGATCACTAAAAGTCGAAAGTCGAATTTTTAGAATTTCAAGTTAAAATGCGTTAATCTAGTAGTATAATTAAAAAGATTTTTCCGAAGCGATTAGCAATCGTAAGCCAATAAATACAATTTGCTGAATAAACCATTTTCATTAAATCGTTTCATTTAATTGTATAAAAACAATATTTTCTTGTTGAAAGTAAACCTTGTTTCAAGACCTATCCATCTTTGTAATAGCCGGAAACTTGTTTGATTTGACAAAAAAATTAATGCGTTCCTTTTCTGATTTGAAAAAAATGATATTTAGAGGTAACTCAAGCCCCATGAAGTTAACACGTACTTCCCATAAGAAAAAAAAGTTATTGTAGATTTTATTCAGAATCGTCAATTGGCGCTAATTACGATTTTTTGCAGTTTATTAATGCAAATTGTTTCTAATACATAAAATATTACTTAACATTGATAGTTAGACGTTTAAATAATTTTTTAAACAATGAATTGTTGTTTTTAGTAATTTTCTCTTAGAATAGAGATAGAAAGTCGCGGTTCCTTGAAACAAAATTTCACTTTTTGTCCAATTTTCAGTTAGATTGAGATATTCGTTTATTAATGTTCGCGAAGATAATTGTTTAAACAATTTATTATTATCGTTAATAATATATATAATCTTTGAATAATGCTAGTAATTATGGTTTTCTATTAAATTTTTAACTTATTGGTCCACTTTTTATTTAGAATGAGTTAATATTCCATTTAATATAGCAAAAATAA
The DNA here is from genome assembly GCF_010883055.1 of Belonocnema kinseyi. Lineage (NCBI taxonomy): Eukaryota > Metazoa > Arthropoda > Insecta > Hymenoptera > Cynipidae > Belonocnema > Belonocnema kinseyi. The sequence continues at coordinate 159,005,791 of NC_046657.1, forward strand.
TTGTTTAAATAAATTTTTATTATTTATAGCTATATTGTCCCATATTAATACTAGATAATTGCGTTTTATCTGATTTTTTTAAACTATTTGACCATTTTTCACTTGCAGTGAAGTAATATTTCATCCAAGGTAACAAAAATAATAGTTTTAACAAGTTATTATTATTTTTAATAGTATTCTCGTTGCCTTATTGTAGAAAATCGTGGTTTTATTTGAAATTTTTAACTGTTAGTCTATTTTTCACTAGGAGTGACTTAATAATTATTTAGGTCGCGTAAAAAATAATTGCTCAAACTAATTATTATTCTTGATAACTATCTTCATCCATATTAGTGCCAGATAGTTGCAGTATTTTGTTCTTTAAAATTTGTAATTTTTTCCATTTTTCTCTCAGTGAGGTCATAATTAATATAATCTAATAAAAATATTTGTTTAAACAATTTATTACTGTTTCTAACTATCTTCTCTTACATTAGTGCTAAAAAGTGCGGTTTTTCTGACATGTTTTAATTTTGCTTTGCCTTTTTAGTTATGAACAAATAATAAATAAGCATTAAAGAGAAAAATATGTATTTTAAACAATATCTTACTATTTCGTGAATATATTTTTCTAGGCGGGGGTGGGGAATGATATAAGAATATGTTTGATTCCAAATTTTTCTTTTTATAAGCTTTGGAATAAACTTCACTTTCTAATTTTATTTTATTATTCCATTCTTTGCTTTTGTCTCTTGTTTAAGGTAGCTTCTTTGTTTAAACTATTTTTTTAACATTTGGAAAAGAGCAACAATAATTTACTTAAAAAAAGTACAATGCTATTAAAAAAATTATTCTTTTTAGAGTTCACTTATTATTTTTATTCGTAATTAATCAGTCAAAGCAAAACTAGAGATTTCAAAAAAAAACAATTTTCTATCATTACTCTAAGAAAAGAGATATATCAAAAATAATCAATTGTGTATTAAATATTACCCCAATAAGTAAAAAAATGCATAAAAAGTTTAATAGTTTGGAGAAAACCGCAGCTTTGTAAAATTTATTTAAGAGAAGAGAGTTATAAACAATAAGAATTAGTTTAATTAATTATTTTTGCTAAATTGAATTAATTATGAACTCACCCTGAGTGAAAATTAAAGAAATAGTTGTAAATTTCAGAAAAACCGCAACTATTCAAGTTGAATATTATTATTAATAGTAATAAATTGTTTAAACAACTATATTGTTAACTATGATTAATTATTTAACTTGCTTCGATTGAGAATTGGACAAAAGTGAAATTTTTTGAAACCGCGAATTTCTATTTCTATTATTAAAGAAAATGGCTAAAAACAATAATAAATTGTTCATTAAATTTATACAAACATCTGATTAAGAGTGTAAAGTGTTAGTTGATGCATTAGAAACAATTTGTATTAAAAAAATATACAAAATCATAATTAGCGCCAAAAAAGTCGCAAAACTCATTTTATCACTTATGGTGTTTTCTGACACGAGAAAACAGACTTACGGGGGTGACATATAAAAAGTAATATTTTTTTTAATTTAATTTAAAAAAGAAATCTATTTTTTATGAATGATTTTATGCAAAAAGAGCATGGAATAGATTCACGATTAAAAACTAGACTTCCAAACTACTTCACTCTTCGGCTCATTATTCACAAAAAAATAACAATTAAATAACAAGAGAGAAGAAAGGGGAGAATCAAAAAAAAAAAACCTCTCACTTTTTCCTTTTTTCGTATTTTTGTCTCTTTATCTTTCACTTTTTTCAGTTATTATTTTTTTGTCTCTAGTCAGACAAAAAGTGAGGTATTTTAAAGTCTGTTTTTTAATACTTTGAATCTTTTTTATGCACTTTTTGCATGAAATTATGCATTAAAAAATAGCTTTCTTGTCAATCTTAAATAAAACATTTTAAATAGAGACACCAAAATCAGAATTTGTTTCAATCTGCACGGTTTGCTTATGAATATTATAAGAGTTCTTTTAACTGAGTCCAAATAATTTTACCTCAATTTATTATAAGAAATAATCTTATTGCAATTTTTTTATAAAGAATGTATTGAATAATATTAATTTAAAAATTCCTTAAAGCTGATTGTAAATATGATGAATTGAAGACAACAAGAATTGAAGTATCAATTACAAAGATAAGTTTACAAAACTTATCAGCGATTCCTAAATTTCTGCGTTTAAAAGTGTTTTTTTTTTACTTTAATACAAAAGTTTGACTTTTTTATCGAACCTGTACTTTCTGTATCATTAAATAAGATCTAAATTATTTGTTGCGACACAAAGCACTGTAGTTCAAATTTCAATCTCCAAGAAAATATTTCTTTTAAATTTTATGTTTTCCTTGAAAACTCGCCTTCCTTTTATGACTTGACCCAATTTAAATCAAATTGAAGCAGTTACAAAAGCAAACCCACTAATCAGTGTCCACACACCTCAAGAGATAGAAATAAGAGGCAGTTTGACTTTGTATGTAACTTCCTTAAACTGGTTTAATTTTATCACGTAAATTTTACCACACCATGGTCACAGAAAAAAGACTGTAAAGGACGCCTCAGTTGACATTGAACTCAATGCCCACCACCATTTCGTCAAATTATGAAAATCAAATTAATGCAAATGGATTATTATTTCGTAAGACACATTAAATGAGTATGCTAATAAATTTATTTTAGAATTTCCGTTTATTTAAATATAACTAATCTGAGAACTTTTGTTAATCGCATGCTCTCTTTCCAAGGACTTGCCTTGAACTGAAGCCCAGTCACGTGTTTGGAAGGCATAAATCCGGTCCAATATTTTATTATAAAAGAACCCAGTTCCCTTAAGGTTCAGTTGCAATGTGCAAGCCTTTGAGGAAAGAGACTAAGATTTTACGTTTATAATTGTTTAGTTTGAAGACATTCAGAATGAAAAAAATCAGCCTCTTTCTTGTTGTTGTAGGATGTAAGTTATTCTCATTTACCATTATTGGACAATAACCAATAATAGAATCATTTATAATAACCAGTAATGTAACGTAAAAGTTTTTTTTTACTGTTATATTTTTTTCGGAATTCAGTTAGTTTGGTTCAACATTCTGTTATTTAGTTAAAAATTGAATTATTTTGTTGAAAATGCAACTATATTTGTAATAAGTAATTAATTTTTTAATTAAAAGTTTAACTAATGTATCAAAAATTAATTTTTTTAGTTGAAGGTTCATCTCTTTGGATGAAAATTCAATTATTTTGATAAAAAACTGGTTTCATGTTTAATTGAGAACACATTTTTTAAAATAAAAATTAAACTTTAAAATTTATCTTTTTAGTTAAATATTTTCAAAGTGTCTCGTCGTCCTGAAATTCGTGATGACTTCCAATATTTTTTATATGATCAGCTAGTCATCACGTATTTTCAGAACGACTAGTCCATCTACTACCCCAAGTTGTCGGAATGACTGAACACAGCAAAAAATTTAACTGTTTTGATTAAAATTGATCCTTTTTATTCGATATTTCCAACTTTTGGTTTAAGAAGCATGTATTTTGTTGAAAATTCTTCTTTCATAAAGAAATTTAATATTCTTCGATAAGAATTTATTCATTTTAGTTTAGAATGCAATTATTTGGTAGCAATATCAACTGTTAGATGCTTTATTAGGAATTTGTCTTTTTCTGTTGAAGATCAGATTATTTTACTTAAAGTTAAACTACTTTATAAAAAATGCAGTTTTTTCATTCTCATCAGAGAAGGTATTAGACCTTCCCCATTTTGGATGAAAATTCAAAAAGGGGGCACATTTTGAATATTTTTGAGACCACTTTTTTTCAAAATTCAAAAATTCTCTGTACGGTTTTTCATATTATTCGCATATTCGAACAATTTATCCTAATGACTTTTTTCAAAAAATCAAAAATTATCAGTTATAGCATTTACAAAATTTCAAAAAACACACGAAAATGAACATTTTATGCCAAATAACGCACAATATGAAAAAAAGTCAAGAAAAGAAAAATGTTTCTTTATCAATGCCCTACAATATTATCATAAAAACTTTTTGAATTTTCTTGAAAAATCGAAAATTTAAATTTCCACTGTATACAAAATAATGAAAAATCTAAAAATTACATTTTTCGACCAAACTGTGCAAAATACGGTAAAAGATGATAACACGAAAATTATGCATTTGAAAAAGATCTACAAATTTATTATTAACCACTTTTTGAAAGGATGCGTATTTTTGGCTTTAATCATGAAAAACGTCAATAACAGTAAAAAAAAAATCTGCCTGCTTCGCGGGCACATTCTCATCGCGCGCGGCTCGCTGCGCTCGCAAGTTTGAGCGCGCCGAAGGCGCGCGATTACTGGTTCTCGCGCTTCACGCTCGATAATGTATTTATCTCGCGCTTCGCGCTCGATATTCCTGCAGAGACTTTTTAAAACTGAAGGTGAAAATATCGGCAACAATAATTTGGTGATTGTGAATTCTCTTTTGTTAAAGCTCCTTCGTCTTTAACGAACACATTTTCATCACGCATCTCGTACTTCGCACTGGAGTTTATCCCTGAAATTTTATATCATTTCCATAAATGTATATTATTATAATTCGTAACTTGCATTGGTATGTTAATTGGCTTAAAAGGTTCATTTTCGTGTGATCTCGGAATTTTGTAAATGATATAACTCTCATAATTTTTAATTTTATTAAAAAGTCATTGGATAAATTGTTCGACTTTTTCAGTACTATGAATAACCGTATAGAGAATTCTTGATTAAAAAAAAAAATGATCACGAAAATATTCAAAAAGCGCTCACTTTTTGAATTTTTATCCATTATGGCTGACTAACGGACTTAAGCTTTAGTTTAGGACACTAAAAGAGTGTACCGAAAGCTAATCTAATATATTAATTTTTCAAAAAGTTATCGTGCTTTCAGATGAACAGGCATAAATGCCTGGTGCACAATGTTTTTGTTATCATTTTTTTTCCTATCTTGCATAGTTTGATCGCAAAATGCAAATACAATTTTTAATTTCTAATTAGTTTTCATGCGGTCAAAATTTGCATTTTTCGAAAAAATTCAAAAACTTGATATGATAATCTTGTAGGGCTATCGAAAAGTAACATTTTTCTTTTCAAGTACTATGTACAAATGTACACTGAATTGTTTAACCATGAAAAAATGTGTAATCAAAAATTTTTTAAATGGGCTCACTTTTAGTATTTTTATCCCAAATGTCTGACTAACGAACTTGGCATTTAGCTTAGGACACTAAAATAGTGTACAAAAGTCAAAATAGAAAAAACTAAGAATATAATTTGTTGCAGGAAATTTTTTAGAGGGATAAGGTTTTGTTTAGCCAACTTCGCGTCTTTCAAAAAACATGTGTTTGACATGGAAAAACAAAAAAAATTTTAACCGATATTTGTATAAAGTGTATCCTGTGAAGTTAATTTTTGTTGCAGAGAATCTTTCGTCGGAAATCGATGTAAAGTTTATCTTCTGCTTTTTCTGTGAATCTAATAGATTTTTTTTTCTTCAAAAGTTATCGTGCTCACAGATAGACAGACATAGAGACAGACATAACGACAGGCAGATAGACATACAGATAGACACATTCGTAAAAACCTGTGTTTTGGATTCAGGGGGTCTCAAAACGTGGACCTTTTGACAAAAACTAAGGAGGTCAAATTTTTTACAATTCAAATACCTTCTCTGATGAGAATGTAAAAATCATTTATTTGTTACGAATCATTTTTTGATAGTTCTGTTTTTAGTTTAAATCATCAAAAATAGCATTAAAAACATGAAAAAATACTTTTTCAAAACACACGAGACGAAAAAGACATTAAAAGACAAAAGTTGTGGTAAGAAAATGCCCACGCAGCGGGCACATTTTTTTTACTGTTAATGACGTTTTTCATAATTAAAGCCAAAACTACCCATCCTATCAAAAAGTGGATAAAAACAAATTTTTTGCTCTTTTTCAAATGCACAATTTCGGTGTATTTATCTTTTACCGCATTTTGCACAGTTTGGCCGAAAAATGTAATTTTTGGATATTTCATTATTTTGTAGGTTGTCAAAATTTGAATTTTTCAAGAAAATTCAAAAAGTTGTTATTATAATGTTGTAGGACATTTAAAAAGCAAAATTTTACTTTTATTGACTTTTTTCATATCGCGGGTTATTTGGCATAAAATGTTCATTTTCGTTTGTTTTTTTGTAATTTTGTAAATGCTATAACTCTGGTAATTTTTGATTTTTTGAAAAAAGTAATTAGGGTAAATTGCTTGAATTTTTGAATAATATTTATAACCGTAGAGAGAATTTTCGAATTTTGAAAAAAGTGTTCTCAGAGATACTCAAAAATGTTGGGCGCATTTTTGAATTTTTATCCAAATTGGCTGGCTAACAAACTTGACCTTTAGTTTAGGATACTGAACAAGTGTACTAAGGGGCAGTCTGATAGATAAATTTTTCCAAAAGATATCGTGTTCACAGACAGACCTACAGTCATACATACAGACATACAGGCATACAGACAGATATACAGACAGACGCGTTCGTAAAAACCTGTTTTTCGGATTTAGGGGGTCTCAAAACGTGAACATTTGGCAAAAACTGAGGGTATCAAATTTTACACAAATCTAATACCTTCTCTGATGAGAATTTAAAAATGTGCCCGCTGCGTGGGCACATTCTTATCACAACTGTTGTCTATCAATTTCTTCTTCGTCTCATGTGTGGGGTTTTAAAAAATTTAACTTTTCATGTTTTTGATGCTATTTTTTATGAATAAAACTAAAAACAGAACTATCAAAAAATGATTCATGACAAATAAATCATCTTTACACTCTCATCAGAGAAGGTATTAGATTTGTATAAAATTTATCCCCCTAGTTTTTTGTCAAAAAGTCCAAGTTTTGAGACCCCCTGAATCCGAAAAACAGGTTTTTACGAATGTGTCTATCTGTATGTCTATCTGTCTGCCGATATGTCTGTCTGTAAGCGCGATAACTTTTGAAAAAAATTAATCTATTAGGTTGACTTTTGGTACACTCTTTTAGTGTCCTAAGCTAAACGCCAAGTTCGTTAGGCATATATATATATATATATATATATAAATAAATAAAAATGAATATTTGTCTGTATGTGCTTTATAGAATCGTAAACCACGCATTTGATTATGTGATGATCTTCAGCAAAGTTGTTTTGCATGCGCCCACGAAGGTTTCCGAGTTGGTACGACCATTTTTCAACTGCAAAACGGCAATAAAATTTATACTTACTCCGCGGCGGCGAAGCCTACGCCACAGGGCGCAGCTAGTTTTTGATAAAAATACTAAAAGTGAGCCTATTTTGCAAATTATTGAGACAATTTTTTCAACATTCAATAATTCTCTGTACGGTTATTCATAGTATTTAAAAAGTCAAACAATTTATCTAATGCCTTTTTTCAGAAAATTAAAAATTATTATAGTCATAGCATTTACAAAATTCCAAAAAATCATACGAAAATGAACCTTTTACGCCAATTAACGGACGATATGAAAAAATGGCAAGACAAGAAAACGTTTGAATATTTTCACAGTATTTCG
>NC_046657.1:159013486-159014508 GCF_010883055.1 Belonocnema kinseyi
GAACATGGTTCGCTTCTCGAAGTCAAGAAGAACCATGTCAGGCCTCGAGTGAGCAACAGAAAAAATTGTCGAGAATATAAAGTTCCAGTATATACGGCACTTGCCATTCTCAACAATTGACTCAATTTCCCTAGGAGCATTTAGAGGAGCGATATTAAGGTCAATGCCGTAGGAGTGACAGAGATAGTAATAAAGTACTCTTAGTGCCGCATTGTGCCTTTGAATGTAGGTCGTTCCCGCGTGTGCTGGACAACTAGATAGTATGTGAGCTAAATGCTCAGGCTGTGCATGGCACGCCCTGCAGCTATCATCGGGAATGTCTTGGCTCAAAATGTGGCGACGGTATGTTAAGGTAGAAATGACACCGTCTTGGCATGAAAAAATGAAACCCTCTATACCAGACTTCAATCCGGGCGATTTAAGGAAAGCAAACGTTAGCTCACAAGACATTGACTGATCCTTTACATTTCCGTGGAAGATACCGTGCATTCTCTTATCTAGGAGCTGTTCACGAAAATTTTTCTCTTGTGCTTTCTTAATCTGGGCTTTCAGGAGTGAGTACTCGAGATAGATTAGATTTGATGCATTTTGCTCACCCCTAATAATGAAGACAAGTCCGAGTGTTTCAGCAGCCTCCTCCACTGCTTCGTACAGAAATGCTCCTTTGCCCACTTCCTCGTGATTCCTGACCATTTTAAGAAGAGGGTCTCTTCCATTTGCAACTCTATGTGCTGTACCCAGAATAATCCTGTTGTGAAGACATTCCAGACTCAATATTCCGCGACCCCCTTGACGGCGTGAGATGTACAGTCGTGGAACGGAAGACTTAAGATGCATGCTTTTGTTCATGTGCATAACCTTTCTTGTCCCGATATCAAGAGATGTGAGCTCGTTCTTCGTCCACGAAACTACTCCAAATTAATAGAGTAGTACCGGGACGGCAAGGATGTTCGTTGCAGATACTTTGTTCCTCGCCGACAGTTCGGAAGACCAAATCTGTCGGATAAGACGTTTGTATCTGC
>NC_046657.1:159014608-159016315 GCF_010883055.1 Belonocnema kinseyi
AAAATTACATACTTCAGACCATGGGATTAATGTGTTGAAAGAATCCTTTATTAAAATTATTCAACGTTTCGAAAACTATACGTTTTCCTCATCAGGATAGAGTTGTGTATATAAAAGTTCCTTATATCATTTCAAGTATTCATTATTTATCCTTAATTCTCCTTTTCTCAAGTGGTCTATGAAAAAAGTTATACAAAAGTAATATAATAAAAGAAATTTTTTTTCGTTTAAATAGCGGTAAAAAAAAAGAGAGATATATATGTTTTCTATTAAAAGTGAGGTAAGGAGCTTAGAAAAAAATGTATATTTACCTTTATGTTATCTTCATTTCAGGTTAATTAAATAAATTATATTGTTAAAAAAAACACACACACATTACTTTAAAACACAGATGTAAAAAAGGAAGTACTTTAAAGACTACATTTTGGTGAGATGGAAACAAAAATATGTTTTGCTCCATTTTTCAAACGAGAAAAAGAGAAAGAGGACCAATTAACAGAGAAGCACATAGCATTGCCGTATCACAAGTCTGGTAATGAGGGTTCTAAGAAAAATAGACAGAGAAAAAATATATTACAAATGATTGGTAAACATGAAAAAAGGGGTTATTTAAACTATTAGTCAATTATTAACTATGAATAAAAAGTTACAATACTATTATTATTAAATTAAAAATTATACAAAATTCATAAATTTGTAAAAGAAAATTAGAAGATTATCAGTTGGATTTATATAAGAAATCAATAGCTGTACATGCAAAGAAAAATAGTAAAAAGTTAGATAAATTAATTAAGTTAGATTTGGTAATACAAAATTAGTTAATTTCAAATTTTATTATTATTTTCTTTGTTTTTTATTCCTCTAATTAATTAAAAAAATTTTATCTAGATTAATTTTTTAGATTAAAAAATCCAAGATTATATTATATATTGGACTATAATTATTTAGATCAGAAATTATATTTAAACAATTATTACCATTTTTTTTAATGAAAAACATTTCTGCTATTAGTGTTTTAAATTCGTTAGGTTCATGGTGTAAGACAATAACATTTTCCCAATCAATTAGACGTCCAGTTTCGACCTGGTGTTTAGCTATGACTTTATGGTTTTTGAGATTTTGTCTAAAGTTATCATGATGTTCCTTGATTCTAGAATTATTAGAATTTTTGTTTCCATCTCACCAAAATGTAGTCTTTAAAGTACTGCCTTTTTCTATATCTGTGTTATAAAGTATTGTGTGTGTGTGTTTTCTTTTAAATAAACAATATAATTTATTTAATTAACCTGAAATGGAGATAACATAAAGGTAAATATAAATTTTTTCTAAATTCCTAACCTCACTTTTAATAGAAAACATATCTCTCTCTCTCTCTCTCTCTCTCTTTTTACCGCATTTCAAATAAAAAAAATTTCTTTTATTATATTAATTTCGTATAACTTTTTCATAGAACAATTCAGAAAAGAAGAATTAAGGATAAATAATAAATACTCGAAATGATATAAGGAACTTTTATATACACGACTCTATCCTGATGAGGAAAACGCACAGTTTTCGAAACGTCGAATAATTTGAATAAAGGATTCTTTCAACACCTTAATCCTATGGTCTAAAGTATGTCATTTTTAACATCTCATCCATTGTTTTAATTATTAATTATTACAACACTCAGACAAATAACATCGCTTTCCAACATCTTTTATATCT
>NC_046657.1:159016415-159032947 GCF_010883055.1 Belonocnema kinseyi
CTTGTTAAGTGTGTGATAACGGGTCCGGAGTTCGCGCGCGAACTTTCGAACCTTGGCGGTAAAATTCCTGCCAGATTTGATGTAGTCAATCACACACTGAATACGAGACGCGTACTGTCTTGCCCAACCTATCTTTATGGCAAGTTGATGCATTCGTCTTTTGGTCGTATGATCAACTGTTGCTTTGGTTTTACGGTTCGCATCGGTCAAAGCTCCCGCTGCATTATACACACAATAATTGATAGCCCAGAGGTCGGATTCTCCGGAAAAATGTCCACGAGGCTCGTCATCCATTTCAGCCAGATCTTTAGGCTTGAGAGAAGCCTTGGTGTTAATGTTTCTCCAGGTCGTAAAGCATCGCTCTTCCTCTATTGGATGTCTGCCCGCGGTTGGTCTCAGTGTCGCCTCTCTTTCTCTGTTGCCGGCTTGTTCTAGATGTGGTAGAGTAGGCGTTCCGCTTACATAGCCCCTTTTTCGGAGTAGTTCAGCATGGTTTCGCAGACGTTGCTGCGAAAAGTGCGATAGCTCCGGGTGTTTCTCGCACCACAGAGCATGCAGCCGTGCCATGTAACCCCATTCAAGGGCCACACTTGCATCGTAGCAGTCTAGCAAGTCGTGATCCAGTTTCTCCGTCCACCCAAAGGTCACAAGATCCCGCCGATCCATCGCATTGAATCCATTTTTATTGGCTCCCCCAGCTCTAGATTGGTCAGCATTGTTGGCCGACCCATTGTCGGGAGCCCTGCGCGTTCTGTTGTTTTAAACCGTAAGTTTTGAACCGCAACAGCCGCGCGCCCTAGGCTTTTATATAAACTTAAATTTTTAAAGTTTTAGTGTTTTGTAGAAAATTAATTTTTTTTTCGTCTGAAAGTTCAACAATTTGATAAAGAAAAATTTAACAGTGTTTGAAAATTAAAGTTTTTTGTTGAAAAATCTTATTTTTTGTTTGCAAATTCAATTATTAGCTTTTAAATGAACTTTCATGTTAAAAACTGAATTATTTTGCAGAAAATTCATATATTTTGTCAAAAATTCATCTTTTTCGTAGAACATTATATTCTTCGTCGATAATTCATCTACTTGGTTGAAAATTTAACTATTTGATGTTTGGTTAAAACTTCACCCTGTATACTGAATAAATTGAAAGTTCATCTTCTTTTATAAAAAATTAATCTTTTTGGTTAAAAAATCATCTCTTTGATTTAAAAGTTCACTGTTTTTTAAAGAATTCGACTTTTTAGCATAAAAATGTACTCTTTTGTTGAAGATTTAGGTTTTATTGGAGAAAATTTATTTTTCTTGATTTAAAATTAACTTTTTTGATGAAAATTCAAAGATTTAATTGATTTTTATTCTTCTTTGTTCAGCTATTTTATTGAAAATATTTAGTTGAAACTTCATCCATTTAGACTGAAAATTCATTTTTCATAATGGAAAAATCTTCCCCCGTTAAAATTTTAAGTAATTTTTTTTTTAATTCAACAATCTTCGAAAAAATTCGTCTTTTTGGCTCTAAAATTTTACTACTTGGTTAAATCTTCAACTATTTTTCGGGAGACTCGTTTCTTGAACTAAAAATTTCGTCTTTTTTGTATTTAATGCAACTGTTTGGCTGATTTTTTTTAAGATTCGTTCTTTGATGTTCAAAATTATTCTCTTTGGGTAGAAAATCTTTTTTCGTTGGAAATTCAACTATACCCGAGTAAAAATTCTTGGACTTGGTTTCGACTTGAATTGCCCCCAATCAAGACATGCGGAAGTCGAAAAGTTCGAATTGCGCATGTCTCAGTTTTGAGACGGAGCTAGGCTTCAATTTATGCCTTTTAGGCAAGTTTCTTTGTCCTAAAGACATATATTTATGTCTTGAGTAGAATTTTTATGACTCCAAGACTCCAAAACTTCGATTGTATACCTGCTCTAACCAAAAGGGCTATTCTGACTATAATAAGAGCTAATCTTTGTTAATGATTTAAAAATCTTTTACATTTTTATGCAATATAAATATTCAATCAATTAATTTACGAATTTTCATTTGTATTATACTTGCCTAGCGAGGATACCGAAAATGTTGTTTGTTTTTACGTATTTCTGACGGCTTAGGAGTTCTTTCTAGAAATTTAAAATTTTAATTTTGTATGAAGAACATTTTTAATGCTTATACTCGTTCAGACCAACAGATTCTGAATTTTTTATATAGAAATAACTAATTTCATAATTACAAATTTTTCATTCATCAATTTCAGTCTCATTTCTGAGTCACAAAAGTTTCGTCTTGAGACAAGTTTACGCCGACCATCCGAGCCAATACAAGGCTCGCCTTGGGACAAGTACACATCTTTAAAATTTAAAGTGTTTTAAATACAATTCAATAAGTTATCTATATTATTTTTATATATTTAAAAAAATCTACAAACATAAAATCAGTTTTCCTCCACAAATTTACCTTTTCCTTATTTTTAATGTTAAATTATGACAAAGTAATTAAATATCAGAATAAGGGTAAGGTTGATATCCGTTTTTTGTTCTTCTTTTTTATTGTAAAATGCGAAAATCTATCAACAGTTCAAGGTTAATTGCAGAAGTTAATGAAGCTCATTTTTGAAATAAAAATTTAAGTGCAGAATAATAATTGGTAAGTAAAATTTTAATTTATACGCTGACCAATAATTTTTAAATCAATTTAGAATTCATAGAATTTAAAATAAGTAATTTTGTTAATATCGCTGTATCTTCATTCGAAATTTAAAATTTTTATTTCTATTTTCATTTTCATTAACATTCCTATAATCGACGAAAAACTAAAAGCAAGCATACATCATAAGAATAAGTGGATGTAACTGTTGTTTATGATTTAACAGAGCAGTTCAACTGACAAATAAATAGTTATATTTTAAAATATGAAAAATTAATTTCAGACAAAAGTGATCATTGTTATGGTAAACCAGAGAATATTTTCATTTTAAATAAAAAACTGTCAATTTGAACCGAAAAGAAGAATTTTTCAACAAAATATTTCTACCAAAAGAGATGAATTATCAAATCAAAATGACGAAAATTTAACAATATAGTTGAAATTTAACCAAGAAAGATTTTTCAGTCAGTAAGGAAGTTAAATTTTCAACGAAAAACATTTTCTACGAAACAATATGATTTTTCGACAAATTGGATAAATTTATTAAGTAAATAGTTAAATTTGTTAACTTGTCAAAATTTTAATTCAAACTGTAACTTCAACGTCAATTCAAACTTGAAAATGTCATCTTTTAACCAAAACTGCAAAACTTAAATTGTCATTTGAAAAAATATTTTTTAAATCTAAGCATGAAAAGGTGAAGTTTTAACAAGTAATATAATAGTTAATAGTTCAATTTTTAATTAAACGAAATTTTTTAGTCAAGAAAGTTTCAATCCAGTTGCTAAATTTTCAAACCAAGCAGACGAATTTTAAAAGACTTTACGCAAATGATAATTTTGAATAATTTAAAAATATTAAATTAAATTTGAAGGCAATTAATTTCGAAAAAAAATTAAGTGTAAAATTAGGGGCACGAACCCTAATGACATAAAGTCTAATAAGGAAGGGGTCTATTAAAGGTTAGAAATCAATAATCAAAGTATAACTTTGCAATTTCGTATCACATTCACATTGATTGTTCCCTAACTTAATTTTGTTAAGGCTTCTTTGCAAAGGAACATAAAAAATATAATTTTTAATTTCTCCTAATATTTAACTCATTATTATTTATTTATTGAACAAAATTATAGGTTTTGCTGTTGATACATCAGCCCAATTTAGTACAGGATCATTCGAAAAAGGGCGCTTCAATATTACCTTGAACGAATTAAGAGAGCAGTGTAATTATAATGGAGGAGGTCTTATGTTTGAAAATATTTTAAGAAATCTCCAGGCTTTTAGAAATTATCGCAGCAGTATTTTAGGCCAATTGAACGCAGCCACTCCAGGCTCACCCGCTGAGGGTGATTATACAACCGTTTATTTCATTAATCAAATTTGTGAGACAAATCCCGAAGTAATAAATACTGTGCGACAACTTATTGAAAATGTTCAAATTTGTCTCAATGAGGATCGTCGTCTGAGTGAGAAAGGAGTCCAAAAAGTTATGGAAAATATGGTAAATGGCATATGTCTTCAGTTGGAATTTGGTGAGTTTTATTATTTAAACAAACATTTTTCAAGCAATCAAAAAATCTTAAAATATAGAAAAAAAAGTCTTTCTGGCCATTATTTTTGTTTCCTATTCGCAATTTAGTTAGTAGAAAGTACATTTCTCGAATGTTTTTGTAAATAATGAAAAAAATTATTTGTTATTGCCTAAAATTGAAGAGCCGAATGCAATAAAGAGACAAGTGCTCGAAAACGAAGAAATGATCGTCCAAGGAGCTTGTAATATTCAACTTTTATAGTAAAAAAAAATTATATTTTTAAAAATATTGGCTTTTGAGAATAAGAAGGAGGAACTCTTTTATATGAAGTTTTTTCCCTGATAATACTTATTTGTGATACAATGAACCTAACTGGCACTTTTTCGGCAGAGTGTGAAAGTTGCAGTATGAGTCGTAGTCGAGGCGCAGTCGAAGCGCAGCTGAGACAAAGAACGATTACAGCAATTCACACGAGGCAAAGTGCCACTGAGGGGCCGAGAGTTGCATACAGTCCTAATCTAAAAACCGAGACAAAGGAGGAGTCACACACTATTTTTTATCACACCAGTTAGCGCAAGTGCACAGTAAAAAAAATGTTCAAAGTGATACCGAAATCAATATCATTTTGAAATGCTACAAAAATGAACTTTAACTCATATGCAAGCCATTTATGGTTTCTGATCGTACAGTGCACTTGGAAAATTAAAAAATTAAGGTCAATTGCATGCGGTTCGATACACTTTTTAGGTTATGTCATTATGGCATGGGTGCCGAAAATTGGCGGCCATTTTGTTTAGTCTGAAAAATAAAACAAAAAATCTGCCCACTTGGCGGACACAGCCTCATAGCGAGCTGCGCGCGCGGCTCGCGGGTTTAAGCGCAACTAGGCCACGAGACCGTTGGTTCTCGCGCTTCGCGTTCGATAATATATTTAGCTCGCGCTCCGCACTCAATAATGTATTAAGCATTCGAATTTGTATCTCCACGTGTACTTCATTTCCAGAAATTTATATTATTACAATTCATAACATGCAATGATATTAAAACGGACGTATTTTCATTGTCTCTTTTATCAAAATGCGCATTATTTAAAAAAAAAATGGTTATTAAAGATTTTACCGCAACCTGCCGGTTTATTTAATTAGGTTCTCAATTTTTTATAAATAAGCAAATATGACGAACAAATTGCCATTTTATCTATTTGACGTTACCGGTGCTCGTCAATAACAGGATAACTGTTAAAATCACCTAAGTTTCATAGAGTAAAATTAGCTAAAGGTGTTTCAGTATTATATATTAGAGAATAAAATTTGTTATAAACAAATTATTTGTTTATAAACATTTTAATAATATAATATTGGTTCCATTCAAAATTCTTGCACTATGACTAAAAAAACGTATATTCATGAAAAGTCGTAGAACAAATTTTTTCAACAAATAATTTGTTTATAAATTTTGTTTGTAAATTGTCTAATATTTATAATAAAAATTGAAAACCTTCAAAAATCAGGCTCGATAACTCTCTTTAAGATCCTATTAGCTATCTTTTTCAAATTTTGTTGTCAAAATTGATCAATATTTGTGGGCTGTACGTTATTTTGACCCAAGAAAGGTTTTTTCCGGGGGGAAACATGGCAAATTTTACTCTATAAATAAGATTAATATTTTTTTAATGCATTGAAAATTCGGTAATTTATGTAGTATTTCAAACGATAGATAAAAAATCTGTATTGAATCATTTATTTAACAGGCATATTTAATTATTTGTAGATATTTGAGCTTGGTCGAAAATAAAATTATTTTCAATTAAAATATAGAAAGGCTTCATTTCAAAATGTTCAGTTCGCATTCTGTCAGTTTTTATATTTCTTGATTTCAAATCTTTTTATTGCGAGCGAGTAAGAATTTCATAGAATAGAAAATCATTAACTAATAGTATCTGATTTATAAAATTAAATTAAATTTCAGAAAGAGCACTCTTCACTCAACCCCAGTGCTTAAGCGAGTTAATGGCATCACTCCATTCACCTGTAGACGAATGTTCTCTACTTTTTCCAAAATATAGTACCGTTTATACTTTGGAACCAATACCAATTGTTTACTCAGAAGAGGAATGCAGGTCTGTTATAATATTTTTTCAAGATTTTATGAAATCTAAATTCCTAAATTTATTTAAGTGTCATTCAAAAATAAACTGAGGCGATTTTCAGGCTTCTTGAAAGTTTAACTTTAAATTCAAAATACACTGTAAATCCCATTTAAGTACCCCTTGTTTAAGTCGCTCCTACAAACCAGCTAAATTTCAAACCCGTCTATATGAATTTTTACCCTAAAAATTTAATAGTTGATGTTTTAACCCACAACTGAATTAACCCAACAAAATAATTATCCACAAAATAATTTAATACTTAACTGACACAGAATAATCTCCTTACAGTTGAATTTCTAATCTAAGAGATTCATTTTATATAAAAAAAGATGAATTTTTAACAAAATGTATACATTTTTAAGAAGATATTTACATTTTCAACCAAAGGGATTAATTTTCTAATAAAAAGAATAAATTTTCAACACAAATTAAATTGATAAATTTTCATTTGAAAAAATTAATTTTGAACCAAAATTTAAAAGTTTCCAAGAAAGTAATTCAGATTTCAACCAAACTAATGAACTTTGAACCAAAATACTGACTCTTTGACTAAAAAAATGAATTCTGAATACACTTCAATTTTCAAGCATGTAGTTGAATTTTCTACCAAATTTTTGTTGCATTTTCGAAACATAAATATGAATTTTGTACATAATATAGCTGTATTTTACACCAAAAAGTTTTTTTCAACCAACATAAATTCATTTCTAGTCAAACAATTGCATTTTTAACTGAAAAAGATTTATTTTTAATATTAAAGAAACTAAATTTTAACCAAAAATGGAATAATTAAATTTTCAGTTATGAAAAATAAATTTTCAAGCCAAAAAAAATTTGAACAAAAAGTTGAATTTTCAACCAAAGAGATGAATTTTAAACTGAAATGATCAATCTTCAACCAGAAAATATTTGAATGTTTAACCCGAAAATATAAATTTTGAACAAAAAAGTTAAATTTTAAATAAAGCAGAATAATTATGAATTATAAAGTTGCATTTTTAACCAGAAGATGCATTTTATGAAGTTCTTAAATTTTTAAACCGAACATGATTATTTTCAACGAAAAGGGGGACTTTTAACAAAATTGTTGATTTCTCACCCATATAATTAAATTTTTAACCCGAAATCAAAGTTTTTCAAAAAAGATGAGTTCCTAACCAAGCATTTTTAAGTCAACTTTTCTAGCGAAAACAATAAAATTTCAACCAAAAATAATTAAATTTCTTATTGTGTTCTATTAATTCAGTTAAAAATATTTATATTTTTCGAAAACTTGGAGAGATGAAATATTTCTTCTGCTTTTTTCAGGTAAACTATATACCTGAACAAGCAAATATGATTTAAATTATTGCAAACTATTTTAAACAAATTATTTTATTGTTAAAATTGATTCAGAACCTTATCACGTTTAGAAAACACGTTGATTTCACGACAAAATGACAAAATGAGTAAAAACTGACTTGGTATTCTTATATTACAAATTAATAAATATTTTTTGAGAAAAGTTGAAAAAGCTTCAATAAAGCGTAAAATTCGAGTTTTTCACTTTCCGTGGTGAAATTCCTGGAGAACTAATCGGAGCCCTTTATATATTATAGACTGCCCTAACCGTAAATGTGGCGATATCGAGACGGTCTGTTATGGCTCTGAATAGAAGTAAAACTTTTTTGTGTGGCCAAATGCCAGCCTGAACAAGCTAATCCAGCACTAGTCAGTCGATCTTGTGAAAATCTACTTTAAATGGTTGACATTAGAAATTATTTCAATGACTCACTAGATTATGAGGAAAAATCCTTTTTTTTAGTATTCTTTTTTTATTTAAAATTATTTTAAACAGCTTTGCCCTTTTCGGAAATGTAGAGAAAAATGTTTGGACGTTACATTTAGAAAATTAGTTGGTATCTCGAGTTAACCAGAGCCCCATTAGGGCCCAAAAGGACTGACTGGATGATGAGAAAAAATTCTATTTTTTAATTTTATTTTATTGTAATTGTAAACACCGTGGCCTTTTTTTAACGTGCAAAAAATATTTAGATTTGATACTTAGAATCTTTTTTTACGACTGTCTAACTAGCACCCGATTACGGTAAAAAAAAAAACCACCTAGATAACACGGTCTAAAGAACTCTAACCGTACGCAAGTCTGCTCAGATAATTTTCTACATGGGTTCTGGGGATTTATTTGTAGGCCAACAAGTGTAGCTTAAAGTGATTCTTCCTTAAATTTTTGATTGGTTCTAATCTTCCGATGAATTCTGAATAAGTAAGTCAAATGCGGATTTTCTTTTTACATCAACATTTTCAAATATTACGCGGAGAGAAATTTCGGGAAAATAATTCATGACACTGTGCTTTGACTTTATTACGTTTTAGCGTATCTCGCAGTGTAGATTTGCAAAAAGTTTACTTTTTCCACGTTAAATCTATGTGAATCTTCCTGGTCTTTGCACCACTCCTGAATATTAATTATTTAGTCTCAAATTTAAAAGTAATTTTTTTAAACATTCGAACAAAACTGGAAATGGGGATGAGAGCTAGGTAAATCAAAAAGTGAAAAATAAGGGCCTATTTAGTGCTGCAATAAGCACTAGATTGTGCTGACAAACAGTTATTTACAGTAAAAGTTCTTTAACTTTTCTTATTTTGTGATTAGCAGTCTTCAAAATGTATGACAAAAAAAGTTTGATCGCCCCCCCCCCCCCCCCCATAGAAGATAGTACATAAAAATCGTTCCCCTCCCCCGCCTCCACTCAAAAAACTTTACGTAATTTATGCACGACCCCCATTATAAAATTGCTCTAAACTCTGGAATTAAGTAACGTGTGTTTACGGCATTCCTAGAATTTCAGCCTACGGCATTTTGGTGAGGCATGGGTGGGGCCAGAAAAAAATTAGGGGCGGGTGTTAAGTGCTTTGCAACATATTTGAAGAGTTATAATTAAAAAACTGATCAGTGCTAAAGCTCTTGCTCCCCTTGCCCCTCGCCCCTAGATCCACCACTGGGTGAGTCTGGGACCTCGGGAGCGAAAGAGAAGCGGTGCTCAACATACGTGGCCATGCTCGAAACCGTTCTTAAATCTAGAGTAGAGTGTACTCTCAAGAATTTAAAATAACTGTTATGGTTTTACTTTACTATGTTATAAAATAATTGTATCACGTTTTTTTAGTGACTTTATGAAGGTCAACGACTGCAGAGTTTACTCCCAAAGGAACTGTGATGACACCTTGAAAGCAATACTTAAACAACGTTTCGATATGACACTTGGCTTGATATACTGTGAAAGTGCTCCAGTATCCAGATTTCAACAAGAAAATGTATTAAGATATGTACAGTAGAGATGCATATATCGCTTATCATAAAATATAGACCCAAAATTATTTAATCCATCAATTTTTCACTTATTTTAATATAATTAATTGTAGAGACCCTGATTACTATATTTTTGTTCTAACCCGTGTGGGAAAATGTTCTGGCGTCCGGACCATAACAGACTGTTTGGTTTTCAGTATTGACACTGCACCGTGGGAAAAAATTAATTTTTTATTCAAAGTAACGTACAGTCCACAGATATTGACCGATTGGGACAAATCCTTTTTTTTTAATAGTTGATAGAATTACAAAAAAAAGTTATTGATTCGGATTTCTTGTTTAGTTTTTTTATTTTTTATAATTAGTTGTTTATATGATTAGTTGATTAATCTTATGTTCTTTAAAACAAATTCAATAAACAATTACATTATACGGAAGTCTGTCGACAAAATTAATTTTTTTGCGAATTTGGAAGTATAACAACCAAACAATGAATAAAGAAATTGGATTTGACTTTTTATGAAGCAGCCTAATAAAAAGACTTAAATTAGGAAAAAAAAAGAAAAAAAGTAAAGTTCCTAATAAAAGGACTGACCTTGAAAAAAGAGTTCTTCCGTAGAAAAATGACCAAATAATGCATTTTTTTATTCAATTTTAAAGTCATGAAATTTGTGAACTAATTATAAATTTTGCTGAAATTATTATAAAGTTCCAAGTTAAAATAACTGTCATAGAACAAAAAACCTCATTTTTCCGTTAACAGATGCCCGTATAATGCATTTGTTTATTTTTAATTTGCTTGAAAATACATTAGATTTATCAACTGAACATGAATGTTGCTACAATAATGATGAGTTCCCCAATAAAAATCCCTGGCATTGGTAAAAAATTGTGTCGACCAATGCCCAAAAAATAGATTATTCATTTAGTATATTTGTTTTACAAAATCATAAAGTTTATTAACAAATTATGAATTTTGCTGAAATTATCATCATGTTTTTAATTAAAATAACAGACATCAAGAAAACCGAAGTTTTCCGTCGACAAACATCCGCATTGGTCATATTTTAACTAAATTTTTTTTTAAATGTATATATACCCGTATGGAAAAATGTCCAGGCAGTCTGGTTACAGGTCTGGCCTAGGTCTGGATTTATCTAGACTGTCTAGTCTGGAAAACCGATCTGGCTCAGGTCTGACGCCAGTCTGGCTCAGGTTTGACTTGCTCTAGAATGTCTAGTCTGGTGGGTCTTTTCTGGCCCAAGTTTGGGACTGGCCAGCTAGCCAAGAACGAAAAAAATCATAAGTTCCATCAGCAAATTTGTTTGACATACTTCACAAATATTACAGGGTGTCTTAAATGATGGAAAAATAGAAATTCAAAGTATAAAAACAAGCCTATTTTTTATCACCTTGACAGTCTGTCCTGGTCCAGGTCTGGCGCTGATCAGCGAGTCAAAAGAAAAAAAATCGTAAGTTCCATCTTCAAATTTTTTTTGAGGTACTTTCAAACCATTACAGGGTGCCTAAAATAATGGAAAATAAGAAATTCAAACTATGAAAACACGACTTTCTTTCTTATCATCTTGATAGTCTGTTCTGAGCTTGGGTCCGACCTCTCGGAAACAGTGCTAGTTTTGGTCGATCAAGTGTCACAAACCGTCAAAATTTCTTATTATTTTCCTAATAATCTATTAATCCAGCCAAAAGTTAGCTGTAAAAGCGGAGGCATACAATTTACCAAATCTTTATTAAGTTATTAAATAAATAGTAAGTATAAACCTACTGTTTATCTATTATAAAAGAATAAGTATTAGAAACGATAATTTGATTTACTTATTTTATTGATGGCAGTATGTTTTTGACGTAAATTTTGAATTTTTACTGATTTTATCAAACATGTATATTATATATTTTTATAGGAAATCATGTTTTCGTCTTTGAGCCTATCCTCAAAGCGTATTCTCTAAACATGGACTATATGATTCTCAACGATAAAACATGAATCGATCAGCCATTGGCCGAATAATGCATTTTTTAATTACATTTGTTTTTAAAAAATCATAAAAAATTAACAAGAATAATCTTAAGAGAATTTCTCTTCATTATCATATTGTTTCCGTTCAAATTTCTTGCAATAAAAGTTAAAAAAACCTAAAATTATGAAAATGTATAGAAAACACACTTTTAACAAATAATTTGTTTTTAAACAATTTTTTTGTATATTGTATCATGATGGAATATCATTAAGTAATTTAAATCTATAAAATATAAGTGATTACAACAATTTTCTTATTATTGATGAGTACCGCGAACGTGAAATGAAAAAAGTTATTTTTTCATCATATTTGTTTATTTATGGAAAAATTTAAAATAAAAATTTTAAATCAAGTTCTATAACTTTCTATCAAATGTTATCAGCTTTTCTTCAATATTTTGCCATCCAAATTGATTCATATTGGCTAGCCACAGGCCAGACCGTCTAGTCAGCAACTAGTTATTAGCTATTCAGCCACTAGTTGAAGACCAGCTATATCATTCATTTTTATCTTTTAAATAAATATTACAAAAAGTCATTTTTTACTGTATGTGTATTTAGCTGGTCAGCATCAAACCTCGTCCAGAGGAGACTGCGCAGGTAACGAAACCCGTGTGGAAAAACGTTCTGGTGATGGCCTGGCCCAGGTCAGATCGCCAGGTTTCCAGCCCTGGCGCTGACCAGATAGTCTGGCCTGGACCTGGCCAAGTATGTAACGTTTTTTCTGGCTAGCCCTAGGCCAGACCGTCTGCTCAACCGCTAAACAGAGGCTGGTCAGCCGCTAGTTACAAGCTGGTCAGCTGCGAGTTATTGGCTTATCAGCCACTAGTCCATGGATGATCAATTGATGTTTCATCGTTGAGAATCATATAGTCTATGCCAAAAATATACTGCCATCAATAAAATCAATAAATCAAATTATCGGTTCTAATACTTTTTCTTTTCTAATAGATAAAAAGTAGGTTTGTACTTACTGCTTATTCAATAATTTTATAAAGATTTGGTACATTTTATGCCTCCGCTTTTACAGCTAACTTTTGGCTGAACTATTCTATTATTAGTAAAAAATATAAAATTTTCACAGATTGTATCACTTGATCGACAAAAACTAGCACTGTTTCCGAGAGGTCGGAGCCAAGCACTGTCAGAATACTTCAAGTTGTGACGTCAACTGGCAAGATATCTGCGCGCCAAAGGCCAAGCAATGAATTACAATTACTTGGGAAAACTTTATTATTTTAATGAGTTGGATACAAAAATTTCACTATAAACTTTTTTAGTTTAAAAAATCTCATTATAGGCTCTGTAACTTTTTAAAATGTAAGAAAAAAATTACTGTATCGAACTTAGATTTTTTTCTTGGATCGCTGATCAGCGCCAGGCCTGGACCAGACCAGATTCTCAAGATGGTAAGAAAGAAAGTCGTGTTTTCGTAGTTTGAATTTCTTATTTTCTATCATTTCAGACACCCTGTAACGTTTTCAAAGTACGTCAAAAAAAAAATTTGGCGATGGAACTTGAGATTTTTTTTAATTGGCTCGCTGATCAGCGCCAGACCGGTGCCAGGCCAGCCTGTCAAGGTGATAGAAAAAAAGGATTATTTTTATACTTTGAATTTCTAATTTTCCATTATTTTAGACACCCTGTAATATTTGTAAAGTATGTCAAAAAAATTTGCTGTTAGAACTTATGAGTTTTTTCCTTCTTGGCTAGCTGGCCAGTGCCAAACCTGGGCCAGAACAGACCTTTCAGTCTAGACGGTCTAGATAAACTCAAATCTGAGCCAGACTGGCGTCAGACATGAGCCAGGTAAGTTCTTCCAGACTAGACAATTTAGATAAATACAGATTTGGGCCAGACCTATAACCAGACTGCCTGGACATTTTTCCATACGGGAAAGTCTTGTTGTGGTTGTGTGAGTTTCTTATTTTTTATAATTTAGAGATCCTGTTACTTTTTTTTAAACATGTCAACAAAAAGCAACTTTGCGGATCGAAATTAGAACTTTTTTTGGTTTTGACATAGCTGATCACAGTCACTTTTGGACCAGATCAGACCTTCCAGACTTAACTTAGAACTTTTGTTGTTTTTTGGATAACTGAGCAGCGCCAGACCTAGGCCAGATCTAATTTTTCAAACTAGACAGTCTAGATAAGATAGATCTGGGTCAGAATTGACATGAGAAGGCCATGAAATTTGTCCGCGATATGTTACTAATTAAACATAGACATGTTGTTTTATAATTACTTTAGTAAACATTTTTATTAATAATAAGTGATAATTACTAATTCAATAATGTTATTTATTCATTTAAGACTAATATGTTTTTACGAAAAACATATAAGACACGAAACAACTCTTTGTCAATAATATTGACTGGATTTGCTGAAATTTTCGGAAATTTCCAAGACACGATAGTTCTATGACTAACATTAAATGACCTGGAAACCATATTTGACCAATAAACATAACCCCACTACGAATCCCAAAGATTACTTTAGAGATAAATTTACGCTGCAGCTTAATGGCTGAGTTCAAATGTTATCACATTCAGTGTCAGCTTATTGTGTCAGTTTATTGTGCTAGTTTTCGTATCTTTGAATAAGTGGAACACTTTAATTGTATTCTTCAACTAACCTACAAAAGTCTTAATATTATCGATAATGGCAAGAGAAGCAAGAAAAAGACTAGCGCTCATGTTTCTTCTGAGTGAGTATAAAATATTTGCATATCATCAACTTTATTAGTTTTGTCTGCTTAAAATAGTGTTTATCATTGTTATCAACTTAACTTCTATTTAAATGACATAACAATTGTAAAACTTCAGTTAGAAACGTTTGAAAGAATTTTAAAAATCATTCCGCTGCGCGAGCACATTCTCCTTGTGCGCGGCTCGCTTTGCTTGGAACTTTGAGCGCGCGTCTTTTGGATCTCGCGCTTCGCGCTGAATAATACATTCTCTTCACGCTGAGCTCCCGCTCTTTGCACTTCACATTTACGCATAGACCTTTTTAAATTAAAGCTCAAACTATGGACATCTGTAATTTGGTGATAGTGAATTCTCTTTCATTAAAGCTCCTTTAGCGTGCTGCATTGATATTGAAAAAGACGTATTTTTAATGACTTGTTTAAAATAATTTTAAAAAGTGCATGTCTTATGAAAAAAAGGTCCAAAGAAATTTGTATATGTAATTCAGGTGAAAAATTTTGTTATTAAACATTTCATTACATTTTATATCGTTTTTTTTTTTCAAAAATTTAATTTGTTTATTTTTACTGTTATTTTTTACTATAAAAACAGAAACTACGCATATTATTAAAAAATAGATCAAATGAAATTCGTAGATATGAATTAAGAAACCAAATTAAAAAAAATTACTGTACCATCTTCTGCCGTTTTTCAAAAAATGTAATATCTTTTTTCAGATTAAAATAAAAACGACCCTTTCTATACAAAAATCTGCACGGTGAGCGACCAAACTCTCATCGCGCGCGGCTCGCTTGGCTTACAAGTTTAGCGCGCTTAGGGCACGTACGTGTTGAATCTCGTGCATCCTCCGCATTTTTGAATACAATATTCAAAAATTAAAATTAAAAACCATCGACAACTGAAATTCAGCGATTGTAAATTCTCTTTAGTTAAAGCTCTTTCGGCTTTAACGAATATATCCCCAACAAGAGTCTCAAAAGAAAAAAAGTTCAAAACAAATTTTCAGATCTAATTTAAAAATAACTTTTGGTATTAAACATTTTATTTACCTAGTGTCTGCTCAACAATTTAATTTATTTTTAATGTCATTTTTCATGATTAAAACAAAAACTTCTCGTCAAATCAAAAAGTGATTGATAAAGAATTTTCAGATATTTTTTGGAAGCACAATTTTTGTATATGAATCTTTTTTTTCGTACGGCATAAATATTATAGAATAATTAAACTCCTTAACGACAAAATCTCATAACTAGCATTATCTTTACAAAACAATTGTTTTGAAATACTTCATGTTATATTTGTATTCGTATGTGTAAGAACTCTAAATTTGAACATTGTTTGTCAGAGCATAATAGTTTTTTACGAAATGAAAATTCTTATCGATAAATTCAAGCAATACAAACAGATAATGTAATGTTGAGTATTGAAAATGAGATATAATGATAATGATATTTAATGTAGAATATTGAAAAATTGAAGTTTTATAAAATACAAAGTTGAAAAAATATCAATATAAAAACTCTTGAAATTTTACTAGTTATAGAAATAAAAAATTAAAGGGGCCATATCTAAGCCCCCATTTTGGAAGACCAGATCTGGGCCCTGCCGGGTAGGGCGTTTCATTTACGGTCTGGCGCTAGAAAGATTATCCTATCGGGCCCCCATTTTCCCGAAAGGGCCCGCCGGCACCCCACCAAAATTTTTGCACGCCGACCAAACCGTTTAATAAACTCGAGCAAAAGATTTTTCCCTAACTTGAGATTTTATCAGCTTTCGTACAGGCACTTCCGTTATCCAATATTTTCACTCTTATTTCAGTATAAATTTATTTATCTTTAATTGCGTGTAAACAAGTGAAATTCATCCTTGAGTAATTGCCACTTTTAGGTAACAGATGGCGCCAGGCCATTTCCGTGGCTGTACCCAATAGTCCGTGGTTTTAGCTTTAAATTTAGAAGGTATGTGCATAAATGTGGGTTAAGTGCAATCACTCAAAAGTTATACATATATGTGTGTATACATATATATTAAAAATTTGTCATAAGGACAACCGCAGGACTTCGCTGGGAGCGGGTGCTAATCTGAAAAATTGCACCCGCTTCCAGCGAAATCGCGGTAAAATTTCAGCCATAACCACGTCTCACAACCGTGAGATAGGTGG
>NC_046657.1:159033047-159034288 GCF_010883055.1 Belonocnema kinseyi
ATTCTGTTAAACTAATCGTCCTTATCATCGGCGCTCTTGGAGGTGCCAAGCTTTCACTTGCTAATGGCCTAGAAAGCATCCCTGCGTGTCAACAATATGCTAAAGCACTTGCGGGTAAAATGCAGAAGGCGGTAGTCCTTGGGTCGCTCCGTGTTCTTAGGGTGCACGAGGCTTTTGCTGGATCGTCGTATTGATTCCTTTACAGACTGTAACCACCTATCTCACGGCCGTGAGACGTATTTGTGGCTGAAATTTTACCGCGATTTCGCAGGGAGCGGATGCAATTTTCCAGATTAGCACCCGCTCCCGGCGAAATCCTGCGGTTGTCCTTATGACAAATTTTTAATTATATATATAACATTAACAAATTAATTAAATTTTTCTAAAAAACGGATTGAGACAAAAAAATGAATACAGAAAACTAGTTTATCAAAAAAAGTTAGACAAGTTCATTCTGATTTATTTTTTGATAAGATGCGTAGTTTTTGTTTGAATCATGAAAAATGACATAACAAGTATTTAATAAAGCCAAAGGAGCTTTAACAAAAAATATTCACAATCATTCAACTGAAATTGTCGATGGTTTTAATTTTAATTTTAAAAGTCCTATGTAAAAATGTTGTGGAAGTGCAATAAGCGAGCGCATAAGAAAAATACGTTATTGAGCGCGAAGCGCGATTCAAAAGGTGCTCTCGGACTTGCGATCGAAACGAGCCGCGCGCGCAATGCATGATGAGAATGTGACCGGTCACACCAAGAAATGAAGTATACGATAAAATATTTTAAAAGAGAAAATCAAAATCCTGCATATTTTTCCAGACGACAATACCCGACCCAGAAAGAAACATTTAAATTGTATGGATTATAATCGGGAACAATAAATAATGTAATACAGGACAACCTTGATTATACGAGGTAATGTGGGGAAGAGATACCTCGGATAGGCGAAAACTCGGATAATACGGAAGAAGTACAAAATTCAGAAAAGTTATCTATTTTTAATATATTTTAAATAGAAAAATAAATATAAACATTTAGCAAATCAAAGTAAACCACTTACGAATGTGGATTTATCTTTATGGTATCAAGCATTGTAACTAACGTGGCTCAAAAAAGTTGCTAATAGAGCACTATCTCAATCTGCTCATTCGTTTTTTAGCTGCAATATTGCCTTGGATAACGCGGAGCCTCGGATAATCGAAGACGGGATAATCGAGGTTCTATGTTATTTCCAATTGCAA
>NC_046657.1:159034388-159037995 GCF_010883055.1 Belonocnema kinseyi
GCTTTCTTTTGAGGCTATTTAAAAAAAATCGTAGATGCCTAAATTGCGAAAAAAGTTAAATAAACAATTGATTCATTGAAAAAATTGTTTAAACAATTTTTTGTTATAAATAATAAAATAGGATGAAAGCGTGTAAAAAGCACTTTCCAAAACCCTCATAAAAATTTTAAATTGTGTAATTAGAAAGGAAGTTACAGGCGTTTGAAACTACCCCTGCAGGCATTGGGGTTGAAAATTCAACCCCCCCTCACTTGGGGAGGGTTGGTAATTTCTGGTCTATAAGTTTGTGGATTAACTACTGTTGGGTAGGCGAACATATTCCCAGAATTTAGAGACAATCGAAAAACATGACTTTTTGAGTTGGGGCAGTTGAGGAATAATGCCCCATATACTTAACGAATTAATGTATGGCGCGCTCTCCATATACCACGTGGACAAAGAAAATGTAGTGAAATCTTATTTAGTTTTTCATGTTCTTCTGAAAAGAGATCCACAGATTTTTTTAAAAGTTGAATACGTATTTCCCATACGCATAAATACGTTTACATATATTCTATTCCAAATCGTTTATATTGGGTGGAAAGTATGTTTTGTAGGTTCTCAAAAAAATGCAATACACTGGAACTTGGATTTAAGCAGTCTGCATTTACTTCTGTCCGCAAAAGAACGGCTTCTGCATTATCGACATGAGAGGATCCGCGAACTCGAAAGACGTCAGAAATTGTTGATGCACTCCTGACTGTTTACGTTAGGATGGTCTGAATTAATTTTCACGGCTACTTTAAGCTTTACATAAAACCAATATTAAATCAAAATTCCAGTTTAAGTGAAAAATTTGGTTAAACAAGTTTCTGACGCTAGTAATGACTTTTTTGCGGGTTTTAAAAAATACCAATTGCTTTTAATACATAAAATATTAATTTTCACTGATAATGGGATGTCTGAATGCATTGGTTGAACAATTTATTATTGTTTTTAGTAGTTTTCTTTCAGAATGGAACTAGAAAGTCGCGGGTTTTTCGATTTTGGACAATTATTTTCAACTTTCCAGTTAGAACGTGGCAATAATCTATTAAATTTAACAAAAATAATTAAATAAACCATTTTAATTTATGAAAATATTCTTTTGGATTAACAATAGAAAGTTGCAGCTTTGTCTAAATTTTTCCTTTGTTTGTCGATTTTTTAATTAGAATGAGGTAATAATTAAATGAAATTAAGATACATATTTGCTTAAACAATTTATTAATGTTTATAACTATCTTCGATTAGATGATTCCCAGAAATTTTCCGTTTTTTCTGAAATTTTGTGCTTTTGTTTGGTTTTTTACTTGTGAACAAACAATAAATAAATAATGGAGAAAATAATTTTTCAAACAATATTTCTCTCCATGAATATATTTTTCTGACATTCTAGCATTGATATATAAGAAGATAGTTTAAACCATGATCAATCATTAAAAGAATTATGTTTGTTGACTTGAAAGAATTATTATCTCACTCAGAAAAAAGTGCATGCAAAGTTTCAAATTTTCAGAAGCAACCCGCAACTATTCAGCATTACTTTAAGAAAAAATAATTATAAATAACAATCATTTGCTTAAATAATTATTTACAATTAATCTCAGTGGGCACAAAATTTGGCAACGTCTTTACGACGTCGTTACGACATCTTTACGACAACTTTACGACATCCTATGTCCATGTCGTTAAGGTGTCTTTACGATATCGTAAATAAGTCGTATGATCTGACGACGTCTTTACAATAAAGCAAAGACATCGAAACGACAGAGACATAAGATGTGGTAAAGATGGCGTAAAGATGTCGTAAGGATGTCGTAAAGACATCGCCAAATTTTGTGCCCACTGGGATCGTATCCCAGTGGAGCGATGAGAGTAGACCTTTTTTCAGCAAAAATTTACTTCAAAATAATTATTTCTGTTATATTTAATTGAATGTTGACTTGCTGTAACTGAAAAGTTAAAATATTTAAAATAATGCGCCGTTCTAACTCTATACTATACCACCTCAAAAAAACAATAGTTGGCATACAAAATTCGTCAACTTGATACACCTAGGATAAATAATTCTGAATAAAATTTATAATGTTTTTTTTTCTAATGGGAATTACATATTAAACTTCATGGGACTTGAGGAATCTGTAAATACACTGAGAATCCTAAAAGTATCTCCTATTTAAGTCTTTCCGAGAATTGATGCATCGGCGGTTTTGTGATGAGATTCATGTCTCCAAATCCAACAGAAATTGATGTTGTGTTCGACTTAAGTGAAGACTATTCAGGACAAAACCCGAAACCGCACTTAAATAGGATTTCCAGTTTATTAAAGAAAAACGAATATCTTTTCTTGTATATTTGAACGAATTTGGGGGCGATGCTCCCTCGCGGACAATCAGGGACTTTTGCCCCCCCCCCCCCCAAGAACTGTCCACGTGGTATATGGATGGACCCTATGTGTATTTTTCATAGCTAAAAAGCGATGACCATCCTTTTAAGTTATTAAAATTTTCTTTTTTTCTTACATAATTCCATCATAGAACAAACAGCATCAAACATTCTCTTCATCACCATCTTTTTACTACTTTTTTTTAATCGCTCTTCTTTGTTTAAGCACAGCTGGACAGTATTAGTCACATTGAGAATCGCAGTTTTCATTGTTGCGTCGTTATAACACTGTTTATGAAGCATGTACTTCAGTGTAATTAATGAGTTTGACTTCCAAAATTCAGTTTCGATTTTTGCATATTTGATTTTACATATTTCCCTCAACCTTCCGAGACTTTTTAAAAGACTGTCGAAAAACGTGCTTCCTTTGTCATCACAGGTTTGCTTTACTTGGTGAATATGAATTTGTAACCACCAATTTGGTTTTGAATTTAAACAGTTGACGTGTTGCGTTACAGTGGCTGCTAATTCAAAAATTAAAAGATTTTAATTTTTCACAGTTGGAACTACTAAATTATAAATATTAAATTGTAGATACATTCTTTTTAGTTAGAATGATTGGCAGAAAGTGGAATATAAGTTTAATCCATTTGAAAAATGGAATTGTACCAAATTTTTTGTACAGTATTTCGAATTTTTAGAAATAAAATTCTAATGCTTTCCAATTGGAAGTGGCGAATACTTTGTACACTGGAACCTGGATATCAGCCAACTGGATTTGTACGTTTCTAGAATTAAATATCCTCGGAATCTGTTGAGGAGAGAAGCCGCAAGACCGAGAGGGGAGGCGCAGTAGTCGCACCAGGTTGCGTCATACCTCCAAATCCAATAGAAATCGATAATGGGACCCTGCCTGCTTACGCTCGGGGTCCCTGGATTTGCGGCCAAGGCCTAAACCGAAACCGTTCACAAATCCAGTTTCCAGTGTAATCGTTTTTGAATTGGAAGAATCAAATTTAATTTTTTTATATTTGAAAGCAATGCACCTTAAAATCTTTTCAGTTGTAATAACTGAACTCAAAACGTTTCTTACAATTATTGTATAACATTAATACAGATTTACTTCCAACTGTCAGCAATGAACAGAACAAATATTCTATTTGAAAGCATCACCCAGCATTAAACTGTACTTTATTCAGTT
>NC_046657.1:159038095-159039159 GCF_010883055.1 Belonocnema kinseyi
TTGCATGAAGTCATCGGAAAAAACTATTCAGTAATGTTAACCAGTAAGTTTGAAGAAGTTAAAAATTTTTAAAGTTATTATGTAAAAATATTAAGTAAAAAGCACTTTCTTAAAAATAAACAGTATTTTTCTGAAGATAAATGATTCCTCACTATTATAATTTATTATCCGACAATACTTGGTTATTGCTCTTGAAATTTTTCAAAACAAATACATGATTCAACCAACTTCTCACGTATAAAGTGTTTGAGTAAATAAAGTACTAATAAATTAGGAATTAACGCCTGTCGTCAGCCTACATCCTATCAAGTTATAGTTTCCAGAGTCTACGACGTGGAGGTGACAGTGCGATTTTAGACTCCTTTTATCTGCAAGATGATTCGGGGTGCTTAATTTTAGTGAGTCCCCTCGCCTCTCACTTTATGGGGTGCTTGATTTTTGTGAGTCCCCTTGCCTCTCACTACACAACCTCTTTATGCTGTTCGCCTCTTCTTCGTACCAGCTTTCCACTTTCTTGGAGTACTATTCTGCTTTCGATTACGCTTAGGCTTCGGGAAAACCTCAATTTTCTCCTCATAGGAAAATCGTTTCAGATCCAGCTGTCCCTTTGCGTTTGGAGCGAATGAATGATATTTGAGTGCACCTGGTATCGTCACAGCCTTACTAACTCGATCTGCTGATTTTATTGTCATCGCTGCATGCTCTTCTTTGCTACTGAAAAATACGACAGTTTCCTTCAAGTTTTCTCTGCCCCATTCAAATAACTCGTAAGCTGTTAAGATCTGATTCTCAGCTGAACGTTGCAAGCTGGCTCTTGCAGCAAGACGCTTCAGATTACCTCCGATTCCATCGCATGGTCCTTTTCCATGGGCAGTTGGATGGAAAGTCCAGTCTTCCGGGATGCCAAAATCTTTTTCATGGCGCAGAAGGTTCGCAAAGTTGTATTTGTTCTTAAAATGCTATGGTGATCCATCTGTGACATAATGAAATTTCTTAGGATTGAAACGCTTCTTAAGATAGTCAACAATTAACCTTTGGTATAAATGCACAGCAACCGTGTCATG
>NC_046657.1:159039259-159044749 GCF_010883055.1 Belonocnema kinseyi
TACTGTTGGGTAGGCGAACATATTCCCAGAATTTAGAGACAATCGAAAAACATGACTTTTTGAGTTGGGGCAGTTGAGGAATAATGCCCCATATAAGGAATTTTTACGGTTGCAAAAAAATGTTTATTTGGAAACAATTTTTCTAGAATATTTCTAGTTAACAGCAGAGTCAAACAAAAATTGAAAGAAAAAGTGACATCAGTATTTCGACGCCACGATGTTGCTTCACGTCGCGTTTATGCATTTAGGCGACATTACGCTGCAGACCGCCTAAGCACGACGTGAAGCAGTATGGAATGGAGGCTTCGATTTATCATAGCTAAAAAGTTATATAAGCCATTTTATTACTCTAGTCTTGATAATTAATTGTTTTTTTTTTTCAATAATTATTTTCAATCATCTTTCAGATATTTTCTATAATGCTGAAACAGAATGTGAAGAAATTTTGAGGAAGAATGCAGGCTTCAACAAATGTTACGAGAAGTTTCCGAATGTTTGGCCATCTCATAGTTTTTGGCCGATTCCTTTTATTCATCCAAACCAAGTTTGCAAGTAATAATTTCACTTTTCCAATATTTAAAGGCCGGCGTTCTAAAAGGTCATAAGCGCTATGATGTCATTTTTCATATTTTTTTAATTTATTTCTACGTTTTCGTAACATTTTGGAACTTCATTTAATTTTTTCAATTTTACATAAAAAAATATCTTTTTTCACTTTTAATTCGAGAACTTTTTTTTTAATAAAACATCTGAAGCTTTAATTTAGCGCTGCAATACCTAAGAAGCAAGTTTTGTTTTCATAAATTGAAAATTTGCTTTTTAGGACACTTTTTATGACTTTTTGGAACGATCCCTTCGTCTGATTTTCTTTTGAGAAGCATTGAGAAACCAGCGGCCCTCGATTTTGGGTTAGATGCCAGCCAATTCCGCCCCAGCTACTTGAGTACGGTTCTCCCACTGCGCAGCTTCCCCTTGCTCGACCGAACTGCTGCCGTCAAGCCTGGTCAGGGGGAGTCCTTTGTACCTGATGAGGAATAAAATTCCAAATATAACATTTTTTTAATTTAGAATTTGGTAATTTACAAATATAATATTTGAAACCTTCGAACAATAATGATTTCAAAGCTGAGTTATTTTAATTAAAAAGTTGAAAATTAAAGAATAAATGTTCAAGTTTATGGGAAAGTTTTTTTAAACAAATATCAGTATATTTTACTTGATTCAACTGCAGTAACTAAAATTTTGTCAGATTTCAATATTGATTAATTGACACTATAAATTTGGTTCATTTCTCAAACAATTGCATTTCTCAAAATTATCTTTATTATGAAAGTCATTAGTGAAGAAATAAAAAAATTTATTATGTTTGTTTATGAGTTTCCTAACCAGACTAGTAATGAAACAATTAATAATCTTTTACTTGAAATGCAAATATATAAATGAATGAATGAATGAATGAAATGCAATTATATGAAGATAATTTTCGGAAATGCGATTGTTTGAGAAATAAACCAAATTTGTAACCTTAGTTAATAAGCATGAAAATCTGACCAAATTTTAGTTACTGCAGTCGAATTAAGTAAAATATACTGAAATTTGTTTTTAAAAGATTTGCATAAACTTGAATATTTATTTTTTAATTTTAAACTTTTTAATTAAAATAACTTAGTTTTGAAATCGTTGTAACTTGCAGATTTCTAATATTATATTTTTAAATTACCAAGTGCCGTGCAGTGGGCGAACCGTACAATGTATAATGTAACCTACAGTGGATAAAGAATAATTGAAAAAAATAAAGCTTGTAAAATAATTAATTCAATTTAGTTAATAATTAGGAAAGTATTCGTATCAATAAATTAAAAGTCAAATTAATTATTTTTCTTTTATTTGTGCTTTTAATTAATAATTATCTACTGTAGGTTGCACTATACACTCCTATCTAAAAAAAGTAATGTTATAACATCTTGTTAATATCGACCAGATTTTTCTATAAAAGCTGATTGGTCGCCCACAACTTGAATAAAACTTTTATTGGATGTTTTCAGTTTGTTATTTTGAGTTTAATAGACTTGTGTAAATAAAAATTTCCTAATTACTAATTTTAATTCGAATAATTTATTTCTAAAAGAGAATATTTAAATTGTATATATCCTTTGGCTTTAACAAAGACAACAATTCTTTTCTCAACTTTTTGTCATGTTTTAAAAATGAAAAAAGTATCTATTCATAACCTATTGGTCATATTAAATCAGGTTATACAAATTTATATATTAAACGATTAAAATAACGAATTAAAGATCATTGAGAAAACGGAAGTTTTAATTGAATTTTTTTTTATAATAAGAAATAATTTTGTGCTTAACATAACCGAAACATTAGCGGTACCCTTAATCAGATTTTTGAAATTTTTAAAACTAATTTAGTTTTTATTTAAAAATTAATATTAAGTTTTAAAGATTTTAAACACCCTAAGAAAAACTTTTAGTTATCTCAGAAGATATTTTGAAGTTTTAGAAGTTTAGAAAAGATTCGAAAATAATTTAATTCTTGAGAAGATTAAAAATAAATAAGATTTATATTTCAAAAAATTGCGAAAAAAAGCTTTGTTTAAAAATTTCAAATGTTTCAAGAAAATAACCAAATTGTTTTTTTATTCGTAGGAAAATAAAAAATTAAGAAAAAATTTAAAAAAACATTTTAAGTGTTTCGAATTATTTCCTGAAATTTCAAACAAGATTGTAATAGTAGATCGTGTAACAAGAGAAGGGCATCGATTTTCCACGAGTGTGAGAAAGGTTGCCGCACGAGAGAAGCGAGGGCGGCATTCAGTCAAACTTTTAGACAGAGCTTTGTAAACAAATATTTTAAAACGAATTTTTAATTTTGCAAGATTAACAAAATTTTAAAAAGGAATCGAATAAGTTTAAAAGATGTGTAGAAGTTTTAAAGATATACAGAAACAAATATTCGCTTTCAATCATTTCAAACACTTTTAAAGAAAATGTATTTTTTTTAGATTTCCATCAAAAAATTGAAATGTCATAAAAATTTTTGAAAGATTAAACAGAATGAAATAATTTACTTTAGATTTCAGGTAAAATTTCACATTATTGTTTATTTTGAAAAATTAATATTTAATGAAAACGTAAACAGATTTTAAAACTTTCTAAAGGATTTATAAAATTGTCAAAAAAGAATCTGAAAGATTTTAAAGCAGCTTTTTAATTTTAAAAGATTTTTCAAACATAACAATGTAAATTACATTTAAGAATTTTATAAGCTTTGAATGAAATACAAATTTTTTAAATTGAAAAATGTCCGAAAATCTAGAAAGTATTATTTATTTTGGTTTGACTGTAAACTTAAAAAATAAATAGTTATTCGACATTTTTATTGTTTTTTGAAAATTATTTTTCCTTTAAGAATTTATCCCCTAAGAGTGCAACTTTTAAATTAAAAATTAATCTGGTTTGGTAGAGAATTCATCTACTTCATTGAGAATCTTTTTTTCTGTATTCAACTACATGGTTGAAAATTGACTTTTTTAAAAATTTGTATACGAAATTTCAAACTCTTCAAAAATCGTTACACGCGTGTACCGAAATTTCAGCACAAATAGTCTGATTTTGTCAGTACGTGTAGACACTGCCAAACTACAAATGTAGAAATCGTTTAAGCCTATCTTATATTATTAGTTTTCTTTAAAATAAAACATAAAATCACAAATATTAGGCGTTATGAAAGTTTGATTTTGTGTTTGTAAAAAAATTAAAACTAATTGTCTCACGGATGATTTGGATTATTCCTTGACTTAAAGCTGATTATTGTTATTATAACTTTTGGTTATAGTTAGACGTTGAACGATTTGCAATCAACGTCAAATGCAATTATGCATACGTGAAAACAGATTTAATATGGCAACTTTAAAAACGATATAAGAATACGATATACTTCCTCCTCATGTATTTTCTAAATAAAAATTCGAGACTAAACAATCGTGACAATAAAAAATCAATAGCTTAAGGATGGAAAACTGCAAAATTCAATAAGGTTACGAAGTTATGTCAAGCAAAATAGGCAAAGCAGCCATGATAAATGAATAGTATTTGCAATACAATTTGCAAAGCGGTCAGTGAATCCACCCATCTTTCAACCCAAAAATATAAATGTGCAACAAAAATTCAATTTTATATGAAATAGTTGAATTTTCATCCAAATAGATGAGTTTTCTACCAAAAAGATTAATTTTCGACCAAAAAATGAAATTTTTAACAAAATAATCCTATTTTTAAAGAAAGAGATAAATTTAAAACTAAAATTATGCATCTTGATCCAAAAAATGAACTTTTAACTAAGAAGTTTTACTTTTGACTCAGAAGTTGAATTTTTAACGAAGAAACATGAGTTCTCAACTAGAAATGTAATGGTCATAATTGTTTCCCATTATTTATCAAAAAAATAGATGACGTTTTTTCAAATGTTATTTCAAATAATATTTCCTCAAAAAATTTCAGTTTTAAAAAAATACTTGAGTAAAAGTACTTGTTTCCGAGCACCCCCGCCTGGAAAAAATGTATAGCAGTCTGGTATCGAATCTGATCCATGTTTGACTTTATTTAGAGCCTCTAGTCTGATAGGTCTGTTCCGGCCTGGGACTAGCGCAATTTTTTTCACATATTTCAAAAATGTAACAGCATTTTTAAAATTATATAACACAATAAATCCACACTCCAAAAACAAGAGTTTTTATATTTACCTTATTTCAAAAACTACTTTTTTCAACTCATTAGGAAAAGAAAGGGAGCCCAGCCAACGGCTGACCGGCTTTGAAGTATTTATTTATCAGCCATTTCTAGTGAGGAATTACCAGCGAATTACTAGCGGCTGACCAACCAATGACTAGCGACTGTCAAGCTAATAGCTAGTTACTAAGCAGACAAAACCTAGCGGCTGAAGATCCAATAACTACCGGCTGACCAGCCAATAAGCAGCAACTCGCCAGCCAAAAACTAGTGGTTACCCAGCCAATAAATACCGGCTGACCAGGCAATAACTATCGGCTGGGCAGCCAATAACTAGTGCCTTTTAAACGAAATATTTAGTGGGTCACCAGCTAATAGCTAGCGGTTGACCACCAATAACTACCGGCTGGCCATCCAATAACTAGCGGCCGTTAAGCCAATAACTAGTGGCTGAGCAGATAATAACTAGTTACTGACCAGACAATAATAACCAGCTGACCAGCCAATAAGCAGCAGTTCGCCAGCCAGAAACTAGTGGTTGACCAGCTCTTACTGAATATCATTTCTCTCCGTATTTAATGAAGTTGATTTAAATTTAAATTGTTTATAGTAAATATAAAAACATAATTGTATTTAGACTTTTTTACAGGTTCATGTAGTCTCATCAGAATCCGCTAAGGGACCACCCATATACCACGTGGACAATTTTTCACCACTTTTTGACCCCCTCCCGTGTGGACAGCTGTGC
>NC_046657.1:159044849-159056184 GCF_010883055.1 Belonocnema kinseyi
TGTCCACGTGGTATATGGATGGCCCTTAAGATTATTTTTCTGATGAGATATAGGTCACCAAAATCGGGGGTCTCTGAATTTTAAATCCATTTTTATTTCTTAATTTTTTCTCCAGCTATATATTTTTGGCAAATATTAATTGTGTCTGAATTTTTCCAGTGAACGAACGGGATTAAAAGAATGTCAAATGGAGGTCGTGACTGATTGTGTACCTTTTACGGGGTACACACATGCATCATTTAATTCCTTATTAAACAAAGCCTGGTCCTCTATATTTTGTAACAATATGGTGTAATAGTAGGTATAATTAAAAATAAATATAAGTGTAATATATGATTATTTAAATTATTACAATATGTTTTCTTCATTTCACCTTGATTCACTTTAATAAATTAATCACGATTATTTCAGTAAAAGAACAACTACATTTTTTATTTAATCAAATTTTCTAAAAAGAAATTACCTTATTACAATTATCAGGCCGTATTCATCAGATTGTAGTTATAACTACAATAACAAAGCGAGAATGTCATTTTACTTGACAGCAAGGCCGTAACTAGACCAAATTTTCTGTTGGGATTACAAGCAAAACACTCTCGCACACTCAGAAAAGTGGTATGTGCTTATTATCTACATATTTCCAGAATTTACGGATATGTTCCATGGATATGTTCTTGCTTATTAGAAATATGTAGCGCACATTACTTTAAACAAGTTTTTTTCATAGTTATTAACATTTCCAACAAAAATAAAAAATAGATTTATATAAATACCTGAATAGATCTTGGAATGTTTTATATTTCACAACAATTTAAATTATTAGGAACAATCTATATAAATAAGTTCACTCATTTGAGGTTTTTATAACTATAATATTTTACTTTGCTGGAAAATCATTTTCTTAAATTTCAAGACTAAAATTTGTGCACTAAATTTTAATAAAAATATTTCTAATTATTATAAACAATTTTTATAAACAAGGTAACCTATTTGTAAGACTTTGGATCAATTGCACTAAAAAAAAATACATTTAAAATTTTGCTTTGAGAGAACTTCTTTTAATTAAATTCCTATTATTTCAAGAAAAAACTTTTTAAACATTTTTCTATTACTTTATGTTGCTATTCAGAATGATAATAATGAAGCCAAAAGATAATTCGACAAAATTCAAATAGTCTCCCATAGTAACTTGGAAAATTTATAATTAGGCCAAATAATAATTTTTAGGAAAAAGTTTTTCAAACCGAATTCTTGAATTATTATAAATTCCTGTTCATTTAAATATTAATTCTGTTAATATTGCTTATTTATTTTGCAAGCTTTGTGACCAATTTTATGGTCCGTGGTCTATTTTCTGATCGTGTGTGTCCAGCTTTTGCACACTACGGTGTTCAAATTTTGAATTATTTCAGTTTTTTGTGTACTAAACAAACATTTTTTCGTTTTTGTTTGTGAAGTGTATGGATGTCAATAACGCCGGAGCAAACAAATAAAAACACAAAATTTTTTCATTAAAATAAACTACAAAGTAAAGCACTCAAAGTAAAAATGAACACTTCGTAAATTAGAAGTTAAACTATTCTCATTTTAAATAGTTAAAACATCTTGAGAAATCTAGAAGTTGCTTGAAATATATCCAAATTTAAAATCATTTTTGATTTTTTTTTAGAACTTCTAAATATTTTATTAAATGATCAATGTTAAATAATAAATGTTTTCGTCCAAAATTTTCAACTTCACAAGCATTTAATTTTTGATTATTCAAGTCGCCAAATCTGCATTTTAAATTTCTTTAAATTAAAAATGTAAGCCCAAAAATAAGAATGTAAAATGGAAATTTTTTTAATTAAGAGATTTACGAATCACGCATTGTAAAGTGAAGGATATCATAATTAAGAAATATAACAATTCAAATAACTTAGTTGAATTGTTATATTTATATACACCTGGTTACGCATAATTAAATGTTATAATAATCTTATGCAAATCCAATCAGAATTGTACGTAATTTTTATAATTTGACTTGTTTTTCAAGTGAGAAATATTTCCTTA
Organism: Belonocnema kinseyi; assembly: GCF_010883055.1. Taxonomy (NCBI): domain Eukaryota; kingdom Metazoa; phylum Arthropoda; class Insecta; order Hymenoptera; family Cynipidae; genus Belonocnema; species Belonocnema kinseyi. The sequence continues at coordinate 159,046,902 of NC_046657.1, forward strand.
TTTATTAAAATTCAATATAGGTCCGTTGAAAACAGAGCTAGAAAATTTACATTTATTTCTGTGAAAAACCTTAATTCTCGTAAATTCTCAAAAACAAAATCTATTGAGAACTTACCGTTAACTTAATGGTAAGTTCTGGACGTTCCTGACGTAAGTTACCGTCTTTCGAACTTTAAAAAAAAATAGTTCGCTACCTTGATGCGCAATACACCATTATAAAAATAAAAATCGTTCTATGTTAGTATTAAGTATTTATTCTCGATTCATTTTGCATAATCTAATAAGAAAGTAAGTATAAATAATCCATCCAAACGCCGAAAATGCCGTTGGACCCAGTTTTTTATATTCATTTCTTTGTAACAATTTAACAAACAAAAAACTTATTCTAAGAAAAAAGTTTACATTCGGAGAGATCAGGGTGAATTTAGAAACGCTGTGATCCTGTAAGCCTTAATATAAGTATCAAAGCATTGAGTCACTTTTATTGCATTCCAGATAAAAAAAATATGTTATTTTTTACGATGAAAATAAAATAAACAGAAACATAAAATAAATAAGAGCTTTCAACCTTCACTTGTTTATCAAAAAGATAAAAATGGGTTAATTACTTTAAGTGTTGCGATTTTTTTTACAAACGGGCAACTGAAATAAACATTGTGAAGATATGAGCTAGTGGATAAATGCGTCTTACCCAAATACTTTTTTCTTGTAAATTTCGAATATTTTAAATTTAAATTTATTATACTAGGCAGTCTGATAAGTCCCTGAAAAATGAAACACGGAGACGTTTTTTTGTCCAAAGTCGGTTTTATTTTTTAACATACTCTCCTTTTAGGTCGATACAGCGAGTCCAACGATTTTCTAACTTTTTGATACCGTCCGAAAAGTACTCGATCGGAAGGTCTCAAAAATACGCCTCAGTTTCAGCTGTGAGCTCCTCATTTGAGTAAAAACGCTTACCGGTGAGCCATCTCTTCAGGTTAGGGAACAAGTAATAGTCGCTGGGGGCCAGGTCTGGTAAATACGGTGGCTAAGGAACCAATTCGAAGCCGATTTCATGCAATTTTGCTTGTTCAACTAAGCATGAATGAACAGACGCATTTTCGTGATGATAAAGCGGCTTTTTCTTCTTCAAATGCGATCGTTTTTCGGCGATTTCGATTTTTAATCGGTCCAATAATGATGAATAGTATGCTCTGGTTATGGTTTTACCTTTTTCAAGATAGTCCACGAATATTATGCCATGTGTATCCCAAAATACGGAGGCCATAACCTTTCCGACCCATTGTTGCGTTTTTGGACGCTTCGGAACACTTTAGCCCGGTGGAACCCACTGTTTTGCCTGTTGCGTTGACTCAGGAGTATAGTAGTGGATCCAGGTTTCATCCATGGTTATGAATCGGCGCAAAAACTCGGTCGGCTTACGTGAAAATAATGCCAAAATCTGCTGGGAAGTTGTCACACGAATTCGTTTTTAGTCCGCTGTGAGCAAACGCGGCACCCATCGTGCGCAAAGCTTCTTCATGCCCAGAACTGAATGCAGGATGTTGCCCACACGTTCCAATGATATGCCTACAGCATTAGCCACCTCTCTCAATTTCACTTTGGGATCATTCAACATCATATCATGGATTTTTTCGACATTTTCTGGTGTAGTGACCTCTTTTGGGCGCCCAGATCGTTCAGCATCAACTGTGCTCGTACGGCCACAACGAAACTCGGTAGACCACTTATGAATCGTTTCAATCGACGGTGCAGAGTCCGGGTAATACTTATCCAGCTTGGCCTTGGTCTCGAATATCGTTTTCTTGCAAAGATAGTAGTGTTTGATCAAAACTCGAAACTCAGATTTTTCCATAATAAAAAAAACTCGGAGGTTAGTCGCTTCTCAGTGCTGCAACTTGTAAATGCGTAAACATAAATGGCTGAAGTTTTGACAAGCGTCATTTGAAGGATCAAGCTCGGCGAAAATGGTTCACATTAGTGAATACTAATGCCATCTCTTAGAATTTTCAGGTACTTATCAGACTGCCTAGTAAATGCATGCAAGTATTTTAAATAGTAATTTTATTCTAATTTAATTGTACAATTCTACAAGGATTTAATAGGATGAAGTTCAATTTTTTGGGTTTCGGTGCTAATCTTTTATCAGATGGTTGTCATTTTCTTCAGTTATACATAGGAGGATGCGAGAGCAGTACAGTCGACGCTATTTACCTTGCTGACGATGGGACCGTAGGGGAGTAATTTTCCTGGAAATCATTTTCCCCCACTTCGAACTATTCCCGTAGGAAAAATAGTTATGTATTGAATAGAATATGCGAACGGACTTTGAAAAAGATTGCTTTTACAACCGGGTACACTGGATATACTAGCTTCCGCTTCAGAGGTCTTCTCTCTAAATAATATCAAGTAAACTTAGGTTTGTAGCCTAAGTGAGCAAGATATTAAAAGATGCTTGAGGATAGTTTGTGCTCAAGATCCGCTGCGTATTCTTCGCAACCCCCCAACTGTCTATTCTAGAAAGGGGGGGATGAGGGGGCCCCAACCATCGCCCCCTCTTGTGAGATCCAATGCACGGGAGTGTGCGAATGGCGCGGCGAAGCCGCGCCATTTGCACACTCACAATTAATGATCTCCCCAAAGAATAATCAGACTGGAAGAGGTTGTTGTGCGTTACCCGTTTGGGCATTGTTACACAATCTGAGCGAAATTTGACATGACTGGAATTAAAAGTGACGTTAATTCAGTGTGGAAAAAAGCCCGCAAGCGGGAAAAAACCACAAACATCTGTTAATTTATTTTATAGAAGGAAAGATGGGAAAAGAGGAAGAGATGGAAGTGGAGGTATAGGGATGAAAAAAAGGAAGTTTCTAGTAGGTCGGGTATGGCAGGGCCACTTCGACCTGGATGACTTATTTCATAAGAAAGTCTTTTGGCATTGCGTGTTTGCGAAATGGATCAAAATTATATTTCCCTAGAGAGGAAATATTTTCAAAAGGTGATGATGATGCAGATTCGTAGAATTTAATGGCGGTTTCTTTGATATACTCTGAGATGTATGGTAGTTGAAATTCTCTGTGAAGGACAGAGTTCTTAGTATATCTGCGGGTTTTTCTGATACGTCTGAGAAATACTGTCTATTCTGGAGCGTGCTGCCCTTTTTATAGGCAGTGCCCCATTCCTTGGCTCTTGCGCAACTCTAGAAAACTTTTTAGAGGGAGTATTCGAGTCTGCGCCTTTAAGATTTACCTTTAGAGATGCAATTCTTTGCCTTATCCTCTAAACTGTGCGGAGAGTTGCCTAAGATGAGGCTTCATGCTGTAACTCGCGGGTTACAATATATAGTTTCTAATGGTGTTGCAAAGTTGTAAGTATATATAAAAGCAAAAATGTTGGCACCTATTAGAGCCTTTAATATTAATATTAAGGTTTGCCTCTATTCATTTATAATTTTTCTATTTAAATAACACAGAAAAATTTTTCTTTTTGAATTTTAATTACTTCGGAATGGCATGTTTGTGCAACATCCCAGAGTGAGAATTTATAGGAAATTTCACGCTCTACAAAAAACGTCTGAAGGTCAAAGTTCCTTAGATCAACCGTTTCAAAGATGTCTGCGATCAAAATTAACACTAATAACAAATTTCAAATATTTTCCAATAAAACTGCAAAAAAATATCATACTCTATATTTATATTCTTTTTTTTGGTACAATCACTTGCTTTTTGTTATGAAGAATTAATTGTTCAATAAAATTTATTAGTATTCAGTAGAAAATAAAATAAATTTGTTATAAAAAAGACCCTAAAATAATTTATTTGACATTTTTAACCTTTCTATTTATATATTTGTGCTTTTTGTGAGGTACGTACTGAGTAAATTAACAAAAAAAAAGTTTACAATCTCATGTTAACGGAATTTAAGTGATTTTACATAAAAAAATAATACAAATATAGAGTATGATATTTTTTGCAGTTTTATTGGAAAACATTTGAAATTTTTGATTAGTGTTATTTTTGATCGCAGGTATCTTTGAAACGGTTGAAACGGTATCTTTAGACGTTTTTCGTAGAGCGTGAAATTTCCTATAATTCCTGTCTCTGGGATGTGGGGGGGAGGGGATCAATAATTCGTAAATACTAACCTATTTTTCAGTTTATTCTGCGAGAGAACGATGTGCTTACAATTTTCTGGAACCTTTTTGCACTTTAAATTTGTCTCAAAAGACATAAACCATTGACGGCAACGTAAATAGCGAGCGGAGCAATTCTCGGTTGCCGAGCCGTCGCGGTCGTGGTGGGGGAAGAGCTCGACCGAGAGTTAGGGGAAGCGGAAAGGTAAATAGCGGGAAGGTAAATAGCGGGAAGGTAAGTAGCGTCGACTGTAGTCAGTTTTTAATAGCTATATGAATCAGATATTACTTTTTAAATATCACGCTCATAAATCGGTTTTAAAGGGTTCCAAAAACCGTCGTAAGCGAAAAAATGGATTTTGCGAGGTTTGGCGCTACTTATGATTTTTTGCGTTTTTAAAAATTGAAAGTTGTTTCTAATACATAAAATATACTTAATACTACTAATTAGATGTTCACATAAATTATTTAAACAATTTGTTATTGTTTCAGGAATTTTTCTCTTCTAAGAATAGAGATAAAAAGTCTTGTTTTTTTTTAATTTTACTTTCTGCCCAATTTTCAATTAGAGTAAGGTAATAGTTCATAATTGTTGACGAACATAATTGTTTAAACAGTTATTAATATTTTTAGTAATTTTCTCTTTGAATAATGCTAGAAATTGTGGTTCTTTCTGAAATTTTTAGCTTTTTTTCTACTTTTAACTTGAAGTGAGTTATTACTTAATTCAATTTAGCAAAAATAATTGTTTAAACAAAGTATCATTTTTTTTAACTATCTTAACCTATAGTAATGCTAGATAGTTGCGGGCGATTTTTTCTCAAATATTTAAGTCCACTTTCCAGTTAGAGTTAAGGTAATAATTAATTCAAGTTAACAAACAATATAGTTTAAGTAATTTATTATTGTTTATAACTATCTCATTTAATTGATCCTACATAGAAACGTTTTTTTCTGAAATTTTAAACTTTTTGACCACTGTTCACTTAGTATAGTAATAATTCATTCAAGTTAAACAAAAATAGTAATTTAATGAATTTATTATTGTTTATAACTATCTTCTCTTAGATAAGTACTAGAAAGTTACGGTTTATTCTGAAATGTTTATCTTTGTTTTTGCTTTTGAATTATAAACAAATAATAAAGGGAAAATAGATTTAATCAAATTTTGAACAATCTCTTTCTTTTTTGTGAATATATTTTTCAGAAATAAAACAGATCTTTGAAATATGCTTTAACTTTTCGACGTGGATCTCAGGTGATTCCCTATAGGAAATCTAAGAAAAGATATAGTTTTAAAAAAAGCAATTATTTGAACAAACATTTTTTGTTAACTTTCAGTAATTATCACGTCACAAAGTGAAAAGTGGATAAGAATTTAAAGAGTTCAGAAAGACCAGCAACTTTTTAGCATATCTCTAAGAGAAGATAGTTATGATCATTAATAAATTATTTAAACAGATGTTTTTCTTAACTTGCATTATTGATTACTTTACTGAGTATAAAATTGGTATAAAGTCAAAAATTTCATAAGAAACTGCAGCTATCTAGCATTAATAAAGAATGTAATACTTACAAACAATAATAATTCATTTCAATAATTATTTTTTGCTGAATTGAATTAATTACTAATCAACTCCAAGTGAAAAGTAGAAAAATATTTGAAATTTTCAAAAGAACCATAACTTTCTAGTATTATTAAAATTTAATATCACTAAGAATAATAATAAATTTGTTAAATTGTTAATTTTATCCACGTTAATATACTATTCATCTCACTCTTATTAAAAATTGGACAAAAAGTGGCAAATTTTTGAAAAAACTACCGTCTTCTAGCATTCCTCTAAGAGAAAAAGGCTGAAAACAATAAATAATTATGTTTGTTAACAATAATTGCGTAGCAGCTCAATCTAATTGAAAACTCGACAATAAGTGAAACATTTCTTTTAAACCCGTGACTTTCTATCTATATTATTAGAGTAAATTACTAAAAACAATAATAAATTATTTAAATCATTTATGCAATCATCTACTTATCAGTATAAAGTAGCATTTTATGTATTAGAAATAAATTCCAAAAAAGCAGCAAGAAAAATGATAATTATCTCTAAAAAACTTCGTAAAATCCATTTTTTTACTTGTGGGTTTTTTTTTGGGATCCTATAAAACATTTTTGGACCAGCCTAGTGGCTGTTCAGAGATTAAAAATGAGGCCCAAGGGTAATGCGAAAAAACTAAAATTATGTCATACATAGTAATTGGAAAAATTTTAAATCAGACAAAACAATAATTTCGAAAAAATAAAAATTAAGTTAAACGGCAATTTTTCAAAATATAAATTAGGGCAAATTATGATTCGGTTAAAAGAATTTCAGTAATTAAAAAATTAGGGAATGCCAAATTTGCGGACTATTCATCCATCTTAAAAAATTGACAAATTAAGCACTAATGTGAAATCGCTCAAAATAGACAAATAACACGTTGGCAATACAATTTCTATGTTTCGTGAAACAAAATTTAACATGGTAGCAAACATTATTGCAATCACCAACAATTACTTTAAATGTTTGTGCTGGTAAAAAAAATAGTTTTCAAAAAATGACCTCAGAAACATTTAGTTATCGATGAGGGGTTTCCGTTCGAAACTCATCATGTGTAAACAGAAGATGGTTACATTCTGGAAATGCATCGAATACCCAGAAACCTTAAAAAGAAGGAAAATGAACGTGGAAAGCACCCTGTTCTTATAAAACATGGCCTCGGAGAATGTTTTCCTTTACTTTTATTAGGAGGAGCTACGAGATCATTAGGTATAACTAAACTTAAGCTAAACGAGCATCCATTATTTGCGCAAGGATAGTTTTTAAAAATTTAATACCCTACCCCCTGCTTGCGTAGAATATTATATTTTACTCAATTTGTAAAAAATATATTAATTATTTTCACTGTAAACGAGATTTTAAGGAATTTTAATATATTTAAAGCATTTGAAAGTATTTCAAGCGATTTTAAGGCGTCATTTTAAAAGAATACACTCAATTTCCCTTTTAAGATCGGTTTCGAGCATCGCTTATCTTGGCCTTGATCTTACGTCGGCAGAATGCAAACGGAAAGAGAGAGGAACCCATGAACTATTTCTGTTGGATGTGGACGCATGACGCAACCTGATGCAACTAACACGCTGAGATTGCGGCCTTCGAGCTGTTTGTCACGCTTGACAGAGCCGATTCTCTTTTTCAGCCCCGCCTCTTCTCTTATCACGAAACTGCGGAAGCAATCAGTTCTAGGAATAGCGTAAGCCGGGAGGTCCTATATCGGGAATAAAGTTTACAAAGTATTTAAAAAATCACAATATTTTTACGAAATTTAACAAGAACAACAATTTTACCAGATTTGAAGTGATTTAAAAATATTTCAGGGGTTTTACGAAATTACCTAGTTCAATCACAGAAAGAGTCTAAATTTTCAAGATATTTTCAAAGATTAAATACAACTAGGCTTAGATGACATTCTTGCCTTGCTCCTGTCACTTACTAGAAACGACCTGAAATGTGCTATTTCAAAACAACACTTAGAAAGACGAAACTTAAGGCCATGTGACGAGAGGCTCAAGTGACCAAACCTGGTCTTCGATTTTTCTTTTCCAACTTACGTCTAAACGAAATTAGGTATTGCTCTGTAAGTTTGGGAAAAGAAAGAGGAGGTAATAAAGTCCGTGTCTCTGCTTTGTTCCGGTGGAAATTTTGAGAAAATTTTTTTTTTTTAAGAAAATACCAGTGGAAGTTTTCTTTCCCAATTTACATCCACACGGTATGAGATATCGTGTTAAAAATTTGGCACGGTACATTAAAGGCATGCAAGAATTTGTCTCTGGTCCTAAATAATTAGAATGGTGAAAAAAGTTTTTTTTTTTAATTTCTATTTTGGAGAAATACCAAACGTGCTGTCGTCAAACCCTGCAAACAATTTGCAATGTTATTAATGGGCTAGTTATGAGGTTTATATTTAGCAAAATGGGACAAAACAACAAAAATCGCTCACGAACATTATGCAAAAATAATGCAAAAACTAATGTTTGCACTTGATATGCAAATAAACATATTTGGTCTTACATACGTATCAGTCTGGTAACAGCTGTGTCAAAGCAGCACTAGCGCAACGAGTAGACAACTTCGAACTTCTAGGGGTCTGTGGGTAAAACAGATTGCATGATTACCGTAAGAGAAAGTTAAAAGTCAAACTTCTGCTATAAAACCTAAATGTGTCCGTCGAGAATCATTATTTGCAAAAATAAACTTTTTTCTTCCTCCAACTGTTTGCAAGGCCACAAACGATCCTTTAATATTCATTAACATTTCCCGAAAAAAATTTCCGCGTTATTTAAACTTTTATTTTTCAATATGGGTGAAAAATATTGATCTCAGGGCTGACTTGATCAGCTGTTACACTCATCACATGGTGTTAAGTAAGAAATTCTTTGCCCCCCCCCCCCCCTAACACAAAAAAAGACTTTCGTAATTGATGAACGCTCTTTAATTAAAGTTTATTCTTAATTAAATTTTATCTGTGAAACAAGATCGCTTCCCTTCAGTTTCCTTTGCTCCACTGGGAATCGAAATCAGGTCTTCTGATTGCCGGTCGAGTGCTCTACCCACTAAGCTACTGGGGAGATCGAAAAAAAATCATTTTCACAGGCATAACATATGGCAAGGTTTTCTCTAAAGAGTCATATCTTTAAGATATAGAAAATCTGTATTATCATCGGGATAGTAAATAACCGATCAGATGAGATACGAGGGTAGTTCAATAAGTCCTTAGAATGAAGTATGAAAACAATTTTTTTTGGGTAAATTTTTTTTTATTTTTCAACATAATCTCCTTGGAGCTCTATACACTTGGTCAATCGCTTTTCAAGTTTTGTTAATCCTTCAGAAAAGTGCGTTTTCGGAAGTTCCTCAAAATAAACACTTACAGAGTCAATGACGTCTTCGTTGTCTGGAAATCTCTGACCACCGAGCCATTTTTTCAAGTTTGGAAATAAGAAAGAGTCACTGGGGGCTAAATCTGGTGAATACGGTGGGTTTTCGACCAATTCGAATTTTAGTTCTTCAATTTTAGCCATTGAAACGAAGCATGTGTGAACTCGGG
>NC_046657.1:159056284-159057992 GCF_010883055.1 Belonocnema kinseyi
TTATTCCACCCGTTAGTGAGATTCCAGGTTAATTACAGACTCGAAAAGCTTTGGAAAATGGTTCACAAAAAAAATAGGCACGAAAAATCACGTTTTTTTTTAAACTGCATTTTGGGATAATAAGTAAATTTTTTGAGGAATTTCATTGGCACCGTCGGAAAGAGGAGATCTTAAGCAATAAAAATATATGTGTCTCAGTTTTTTCTAGTGTCGAATAGTCTTAGTTATTGGCCGTTGAAAAGCAGTGTACCGGTAGTGGCGTTTTGGCCGTTTAAGGGTTAATTCCTGAAAAACATGAGAAGATTATTAGTTAATTTTTTTACATTTTGAACAAATTTTTTAAATTTTGATAAAAATTAGAGTAAGCTACAAATATTTTCTGGAATTTAGGACGTTTTAAATAAATGATTAATATTTAAAAACTTAGAATCTTTCTTTTAAAAAGACTCGAATTTTGCCTAATATTTCGTAATATCCTATAAAATAAAAGAGAAATTCTTTAAATCTTCTAGATTCTTTTTTGACACATCTGAAATATTCAAAAATATCTTGTAATTCTCTCAGGAATCTTAAAAAATATATATTTATATAAATTTAGACGCAAACTAATAACACTCATTTTCTTAATCTCAATTCGCAGGATTAAATTTCAGTTGGAATTTAAGATTGCTCACTACGTACAATCAATATCAAAAGTTGCCTATCTTTAAAATGATTGATAAAATCGACAAAAAAATTTCTATCAATAATTTCTGTACATCTTGATGGAGGTTTCTAAACACACATCAGAAAAAATGCTTAGAATACTTTAAAAATTAATTTTTTTTTTCTGTGAAAAAAGATCCCTCTTTAGACTCTTTAGTCTAAATCAGCGGGTAAAGAACCTGACCAGCAATCGGAAGAGCTACGGGTTCGATTTCCAACGGAGCGAAGAGGAGGGATTTTTTTACAGATAAAATTTAATTTCAAATTTGTAGAAAAACGTATAATTCCGGGTTTTTGGAGTGTCTTAGATCGATTGTATATATATATATATATATATATAAGTACTAGTATAGAGTATATAAGTACTAGTAAGTGCGGTTCAAAACAACAGAACGCGCAGGGCTCCCGCCAATGGATCGGCCAACAATGTCGACCAATCTAGAGTTGGGGGAGCCAAAGAAAATGGATTCAATGCGATGGATCGGTGGGATCTCGTGACCTTTGGGTGGACGGAGCGACTGAATCACGACTTGCTAGACTGCTACGATGCGAGTGTAGCCCCTGAACGGGGTTACATGGCACGACTGCATGCACTGTGGTGCGAAAACACCCGAAGCTATCGTACTTTTCGCAGCAACGTCTGCGAAACCATACTGAACTACTCCGTAAAAGGGACTATGTAAGCGGAACGCCTACTCTACCACAGCTAGAACAAGCCGGCAACAAAGAAACAGAGGCGACACTAAGACCAATCGCGGGCAGGCATCCAACAGATGAAGAGCGATGCTTTACGACCCGGAGAAACATCAACACCAAGGTTTCTCTCAAGCCTAAAGATCTGGATGAAATGGATGACGAGCTTCGTGGAAATTTTTCCGGTGAATCCGACCTCCGGGCTATGAATTATTGTGTGTATAATGCAGCGAGAGCTTTGGCCGATGCGAACCGTAAAACAAAACCAACGGATGATCATAAGACCAAAAGACGAATGCATCAACTTGCC
>NC_046657.1:159058092-159071089 GCF_010883055.1 Belonocnema kinseyi
CGTTTTCAATTTAGCTATATTATTCTTGTTGCAAATTTTCCAAATTACGGTAGCATTTGTAATTGATGATTCTATTATTCGTGAAAAAATGTTAAAAGTCCACTTCTTTGAAGTAATAGATGGAGAAGCTTTTTTGCATCTGAAATCGTGCAAATCTACCCCGCCCATGTAATTATTATACAAAGAAAAAGCTCGAGGTAATTCTAGTTCTACTCTCTCTTGAGCAGCTCGTGAAAATCTTTTCACTGGGGTTATGGGAGTGATACCACATGCTGTGGAAAGAATAGAGACTTGTTTTGAGTCTATTACACTGATAAAATTCATCCCATAAAAAAAATTAGAAAATGTAAAAAAAATGTATAAAATCCCTTAAAAAAAAAGACTATCGATATTCGTCGACCTCCACATTGGTGATAGTTGGGCAACGTAAACTTTGTTTGCGGCAGACGGACGATAGATATTCGTGAATTGCAAAAAAATTCATGAATGTTTTCACGAAAATTTTGCCATTAAGACGCCATTTTGAAAATACTAAAAAGAAAAATCGATCTTTGAGCCATGGATTCTTAAAGTTTAGACATTTATTCCACCGGTTAGTGAGATTCCAGGTTAATTACAGACTCGAAAAGCTTTGGAAAATGGTTCACAAAAAAAAATAGGCACGAAAAATCACGTTTTTTTTTTGTCTAAACTGCATTTTGGGATAATAAATAAATTTTTTGAAGAATTTCATTGGCACTGTCGGAAAGAGGAGATCTTAAGCAATAAAAATATATGTGTCTCAATTTTTTCTAGTGTCGAATAGTCTTAGTTATTGGCCGTTGAAAAGCAGTGTACCGGTAGTGGCGTTTTGGCCGTTTAAGGGTTAAAAAAATTTTGTTTCTTCTCTTGAAACCTTTCGAAACTTGTTTTAAAGCTTCTAACGTTTATTTTTGGAATCTTGAAGACTCTACATTTCTAAAAATTTGTAATATTTAAAATTCTCTTTGAATCTCTTTAATTTTTCTAAATATTTCTAGAATTAACTCGATTTTCAAAAATTGTTTAATCTTCCCAAATTGAAACATTTTGCACCAAAATCTCTTACAGTTTTTTTTTGAAATTATAGTAATTCGTTTCATATGTTTGACCCTCTGAATACACACTGGGTTATATTGACCCTGTCACCAACTTTAACCAAAAGCAGAGCTCAGCCGTTTAAATAAATTGCGGTACCGTAGCCTTATAAGCATATTTCGATGTCCGACTGCCGTTTTAGACAGTTCCTGTAGCGTGCGAGTAATCAATCGTCATTGAGAAGTGATTAAAATTGAAGTAGGATCTATGTGACACACGTATGTACGTTACCTCGAATTCACTCAAATTTGTACTTTTAATTTTACTCAATTATCAACGTTTGTTAGTGAAAAAGCTAGAAACTGTGTTTTAAGTTCGTGCAAGGGCACACGGCCACAACTAGAGAAAAGAGTAAGATATCAACTTTGTGCTTACAGAGTAGAAAGTAAGGCAAATTCACAGTGTTTATCTTGCCAGTTACTAATGAATAAGTATGAGTAACTACGTCTTTGTATAACAACATTTTAAAAACATTTTTATGATAAAAAAAAATTATTTCACTCATGTATGTGAAAGAATCACGAATTTTCACACCTTACAGATCACATTTGTCAGTATGCGAAATAAATACCTTTTATTTAAGGCACAAGGTAGGACTATTTCTTTATTATTTAAGCATACTTTGAGAGTATTCACATAAATTATTAGCTAAAAATATTAAAAATTTAAAAAGTATTCATTTTTTGCCTAAACGTTTCTTTTTGCGATATTTTTGAAGTAAGTTAAAGATTTTAAATACACTTATAATACTTATAAATTACTTTAACATCCTTGAACGTATACCTCTTAATTTTGGTAAATAAAAAGATTCAGCAGTTATCAAGTTATAGACAACTAAAAAGTGAACAGGGTCAGTTTGACCCAGTTTGTACGAGATGATCGAAAAAATAGGTGTGTACTCGAAGGGTTAAAAATCTTTTTTAATATTCTCTTAAAGGTCATTTTTTGGATTAGAAAATAATCTTAAATTTTCACCCGAATCTTACAAAATTATTTTCAAAAATGAAAATTATTTCCATTTTTTCTAGGAACCTAACATTTTTTGTTTTCATTTTTGTGAAACCTTACAAAATTCTTTATAAATTCTTTAAAAGTTTAAATTATTTTTTTAATTGTTTCAAAACTTCCGAACATCTCTTAAACTTACTTAATTTGTTAAATAAAATTATGTAATATGGCGAAATTGTAAAATTTTACTTTAAAATCTTTTACTCTCTTTAAAAAAATCTTGGTAAATATTTTAATATTTTTTGTAATTTTATTCAATTTCTCTTAGAAATTAATTAAGAAACAATCATTGAAACTTTTCCCAGAAGTATAAAGATCTTTTTTTTATTCCCTCGACACACTGAAAAATTCAGTTTACCTAAAAAAATAACTCCTAAAAAATAACAAATAAATTCTCAAAGTTTTAAATTTTCTTTTTCCAGACATTTTGATATCTTCAAAATTGAAGTTGTTTTTTTCAAATTAAACCTAAGTCATTTAGAAATTTTCGTGAAATCTTCAAAAAAAATGTAATCTCCTCAAACCATTTATTATTATTGAAAAGCTTCTGTTTTTTTCGAATTCTTCAAAATAATTTTACTTTTAATTCAATTTTTATATCTTTTTTAAAAGGTAAGAAAGTTTAAAAAATATAGTGTGATAGTGAAATATTAAAAACGGAATAATTTCTTAATATTAAACAATCGTTTAAAATTTAAATTTTCTCTTCTATCAATAATTTTAAGTAACATCTAAAAATAAATTTCATGTTGAAGTAAGATAATTTATTCAGAAATTTTGATATACAAATTTGATGGTGCTGAAAATTTATAAATTAAAAACGTTATGTGATCAGGTAAAAATATTCCCCCGCCCCACACACCGAACCGTAACAAAACATGAACTCCCCTCCCCCCTTTTTAATCGAACGTATTATGTGAACGCTCCCAAAAGAACGAAAAGTTACCTGTCATGTACTTGTCTCATTCTCTCAAACTAAAAATATATAATAAAAATATAAGCAAATAATACTTACAACATTTTCTTTTAATTTGTGATTAAAAAATATAACTTACATCAAGTTGAAAGATATAATATTTAAGAAGGGGGTTTGATACTTTAGAGTTAAGGTTTACGAATATCACTTTAAATTCTGTCTCGCAAGTTTTACGTTCTGTCATCAAAAGTTGCTATTGTAGGCTAAAAACTGAAAATAATTATTTGAACTATTTAAATTACTGCACAAAATTGTTAATATTATATTAAAGAATATTTTTTTATAATTTCAAGTCGATTATCAACATTAATTCAAAGTAAAATAATTTAAAAAATAACTATTAACGCATAATATTTATAATAAAATATCAGGTCACCTCCATACTTCTAGTCCCTTTGTAGAACCTTTTTCAGTTTAAAATTCATAGCCACGAGTCCATTAAAAATGCATTCCTTAACCACTTAATTTTATATTTTCTTACTACTTTCTTATTAGAAAAAATACGTACGTAAAAGATAGGAGAACATAAGAAAGTATAAAAAATAGAGTAGAATGGTGGTGGGGTCAGTTAGTTGATACGGTAGATGGGAAGGAGAGATGGGATACGAGTTAGATACTAGAGGGTGGCAGAGGAATGTGATGAATATGAAAATGTATTGAAGAGTAGGATGCAGTGGAAGGAGCTACTGAACGACGAAATAAAGGGAGAAGAAAGAAGAGTGCAGAGCGAAAGATAATACATGGTTCAGGTTTAGGGAGTGTAAGATGCAGTGAGTAGAAAGAATTATTGATGAGTGGGGAGAGGGAGAAGCGGTAGAGAAGGGTGAGTTAGACTGTAGAGGAATGAAAAGAGAATTAATGATACTGTTTTGGAAATACTACACAGAGAGAAATTAGGCAAAACCGTCGCGCTACCGGTGACAAGAGTTTCTGCACTTAGTTTTTCTGTGGCGTCTGCTCAAGATTCGGGGCACTGGTTACCCCAAAGTTGCGGAAATCAGTAACTCTGAAACGTGGGTGCTCAATTTTCCTAAACGGCGCAAGCGCGGAACTATGCCGGAAGCACCGCGTATGCGGGGCGGCTCGCCTATAACTATACTGTTGGTTAAACGTGTCAGCCTGTTCGGGGTAATGGTACTCCCGACTCAGTGGAGCCGTTTTACTAAACAGAAGTGGCGCTCTTTACTATTTGATTGGTGCGACAAGTGTACGTGTTGGGTGACCGACTCTATCAAACTTCTGTCTGTGTATAAGTCAAATATAAACCTCTAATCCTACTTTCCATCAATCGTCACCAATTTTTGGAAATTATGTGTCTTTTAAACATTGCATGGTTTCTTTCAAAGCTAAAACTTTAATTCCTCATTCCAGTAATAAAAAGAGAATTAATTCCACACATAAACTGGCACGAGATAGGTCTTAACGATGATTTCGCAATGATGTATTACATTTTGGAAAATAGAAAACTGAAAAAGCTTCTTTACATCTACATTCGAAGGGCTACTGTGAAATTTATGTTCTTGTGTCGCTAAAGCCTGAATTCAACGATAAAATGCATATAGCTGTAAATTTAGCACCAGTAGTTTTTATGGGAAATTTATCGGGAATCGCAAGACTCGTAGGGTATTACAGCTACGTGCTTTCTGTATGTCGCCGTTTTAAGATTGTATTATTTGTTATTTCTAAACTTTACCTACATTCTAAAAATAATTTCAGTACATTTTTTATACCATTGGTCAATTTAACATGGTGGATGGAGCGACTTTGCAACGGTTCGTGACGAACCTTTTCTGTTGAACGGGAATTATAACACAACCAATTTGTATGCTTGTTCTTTTTTAGTGGCTAGATTTAGACCTTCTAATGAGGATACAGTAAGCATTCATATACACTGGAACCTGGAATTAGGAACCCCGGATTTACGATATTCGTAGAATTTTAGTTTCAGGCATTTTTGTGATGCATTCACTTAATTTCCCAATTTTCCAGGTGAATTTAGACAATATGATTATGGCTCGAGGACTAATGAAAAGGTTTACCATTCATCACTTGCACCAAAATATCCTCTGCCAAAAGCAACTCTTTCAGCGGCTATCTAAGAATGGTTCCAGCAATTACTTAGCTACTGCTAAGGTAAGCGGTACTTAAAAAGTTTGAAAAGTTTTCAGATACAAATAATTAGGAAACATGCAATACTGAGAATTATATTTACTGTTGATATTAAAATAAATAAAATAATCGATGACAACTAGCAGTATTTAGATGAAAAAAAAGTTATATCAAATGTGAATAAGGAAACATATAAATTATTGTATAAAATTTTTAGCTAATAATCGGATCAGAACTACTTTTCAAGGAGAATTTAATTTCCGTTTTATAATTTTATTCATAAAAGATCATTACCTGAGTATTGAATTGCCATATAGAGTTCGGTAACAAACACATTCGAATGAACAGTAGCTCAGACAGTAATGCTTCAGCTTCACAGACACAAAGTTACGTGTTCAATTCTTGATGCTTTCACTTTTTAATTTATTTTTCATTTATTCAAGTATTAATAAATCTACTTTTCTTTGAAAATTTTCAAATATTAGCACATCATAATTTGTGTAATTCCCTGTTTTAGGGGAAAACTGATAACTCGTTCATACTTCTAACTTTAAATTTATTTCATAAAAATAATATAAAAAATTAATGAAAATTGTTTTTTTTTTTTAACATTTGAATAAATTTATTCAAATTTATTAAATTTATTAAATTTAATAATAAATTTTTTAATAAATTGATTAAATTTATTAATATAAAAAAGTGCGCAAGAATCGAGCATCGAACTCGTAATCTTCCGGATATAAAGCCGAATCACCTAAACTACAACTAGGTATTTCAATGTCGATTTTCTCGAAAACGGCGAAAAATCGCACATTGCGATTTTACATAAGAGAATACAAAATATTATGAACCAAAATTAAAATGCACAATATGCGGTCTCCTTCATTTAAATTACAGTTGGGAAGGGAGAAGTAAAACAGGCAAATTAAATAAATAGAGATTAGCTTCATTGTGAATAAGAAACCAAATTAGGGCTTTATTTCAATGATACTTCAGGTAAATAAAAATTATTATAGAGCAATTCGAAACAAGATAGCTAGAAAAAGTAGGAAAAAATTATAGCAATTGGAAACCTGGATAAATAAAAATTACACAATTAAATGACGTAGTGGTGATAACATATAAATTATAACAAACTGGGTTTGTTGAGAAGTAGGAAAAGTACAACTTATTGCGAATAACACTGCGAAGAGCATTAAAATAATTGAAAATTAGAGGAAAAAATTCAACATAGGATTAAATTATGGAAAATGACATTTTTATCCTATAGAAATTTTGGCCAATCATAATTGAGAAAAATCCAAATTGAGTTAAATAAAAATTACAAAAAGTAAAAATATAAGCAAATATAATTTCGAAAAAATACAAATGAAATGGGTCATATTTTTTTAGGACGTTGAATTGCTCATAAAAACACTTCCAAGGGTGGTGGGCAGTCAATTAGTGGATGGCTTCAACCACTTCTATTTCCTAATCGGTATCAATGCACTCAACAAATTTTATTAATTGGTCCTATAAGTTATGGAACCATATAAAAATAAATAAAAAAGATGATTTGTCTTATGACAAACTAATTATCGGTTCATACTTTACCAACTGCGAGCAAAATGTTATTTATATTAATAATCTTTCAACAGAAATAAGTCTGTTTTACCGACCGATGGTAATTAGTCTAGAAACAGTTTGCATTTTTGTCTGCTAAAGATAACCGCAAAAGAGCAATTCACAATAAAAATGTACTATCATTAAAAAATGTATTACTATTTCTATTCATATATTATTTTGATAAATCTCACTAAAAAAAATCTACTTATAATTCTAATTCATCATTTTCTATACCACACGAGTGAATAGCCTTGTCGAGTTTCTTCATCGGGATTTAAGACAGGTCCAGGTACAATAGTTATGTTTGGTTGATGACCAAATTCGTTTGACACATACTCAACTTTTACATCCACACCATCGTCACCCAAGTAATTATATTTTCCATCCTTCCTACCATTTCGATAACCATCCTCATTTTGGCTATGAGAACTTACAGAATAATTAAAACGATAACTAAGGTCTTTTACCATATTTTCTATAAGGTTTGAAATAGTTGCATTTTCCTTAGGTAAAGGAAATCCCAATGTTTCTTCTTTTTCCTCTTTTTCTTCTTTTCCTTCTTTTTCTTTTTCATCTTGAGCATTAACATCATTATCCAAATACGAATCCTCGTTGCTGATTGTTTTCCCCTTTCTAACATCCTTTATGTCATTTATATTCGGCAAGACGTCTAAAATAAATTTTACATTTTATTTGTCAAATTCAATCATTGTAACCGATTTTTTGGAAAAATAGTTGAAGGGTACCCGGTCTAAACCTGTTAACTGAGATTTTTTTAAATAGATTTTTTTACTGGAATATTTTTTATATGAAGTTAATACCCCGCAAACGAAACGGCAAAATTCATTTTAGTTTTCTATAATGAATTTGCAAAAGTCGCGTTTTGGTAGCTACAGCAGAGCTCCGCAGAACGATTTTCCTTTACCGTGTAAAATTAATGAAATATCAGTTAACAGGTTTAGACCGGTTTATACCGCGGTTAGACCGGTTTATACAGTTGGTATTGGATTTTGATTCCCTGGAAACTTGTAGGATCCTGAACATGTTCCTGAACACGAACCTGCACATGAGCTTGTATAGGTAATCTAGGCGGTTGTATAGGTCCTTGTTCAAAATCACATACACGAACCTGCATAGAAACTAATCCACGAGGGTTCGCTAGTGGCTTAGCTCTCTCGACAGTAAGTTCGATTTTCAAGGGAAGAACAGAAAAGCAAAAGGTGGCAATCAAAGTAACGGGGATTTGGTTGGTTGCCTTCTCATTTTTCTTTCCTCTTTTTTATTTTTGTCCAAAAACAAAAAGAATTTTTTCCATTTCCTTTTTAGGAAAAAAATTTATTTTTCATTTATTTTCAGATTGCAATAGGTAAATTGTATGGTGGTTATCCAAATTTGGTCGTTAGATTCTTGGTTTTCTTTTCAGGAATTCTGCATATTGATTTCCTTATTGGAGATTAAACAGGGTTTTAGACTTGAATTTAATCTCATTTAAATTTCTTAAATTTTAAAGTAACGTACCACGTATATTAGTTCGTATATTAATTAATTATATACCTTTTATAATTTAGAGTACATTTTTTCCTAAAAGTACATATGGTAACGTTTTTAGTTGTTTCTACATATTGGAGGTAGAAAATTAATCTTTTTGTTTAAAAATTCACCTTTTTGTTTAGAAATTTAACATTTAGGTTTTAAACTTGAACTTCTTTCTTAAAAATTAAAAAATGTCTTTCTTTCTAACAACTTCAACTTTTTGTTTAAAACTTTTGAATTTTCGTCTTTTTGGTAGTAAATTAATCTTTTTGTTGAAAAATTCAACTTTTTTAGTTGAAAATTAAACTTTTTGGTTAGAAAATTCTTGAATTTGGTTAAAAATAAGTTTTTTTCGGTAGAAAATTAATATTTTTATCAAAAAATGGATACTTTTTTAGTTTAAAATTCGATTTTTTTCTGAGAATTCTGGTATATGACTGAAAAACCTCTTTCTTGGTAGTAAATCAAACCTTTTGTTTAAAAATTCAACTTTTTTGTTGAGAATTATTGAATTTAGTTAAAAATTCTCTTTTTTAGTAGAATATTATATTATTAGAATATGTTTGAAAATTCATCCTTTATAGTTAAAAATTTAACTTTTCAGTTGAGAATTATTAAATTTTGTTCAAAATTAATTTTTTTCGGTATAAAATTAATTTTTTCTTTCACAATTCATCTTTTTGTAATATATTTAACAAATAGGTGTTAAAGTTGAACTACTGTCTTCAAAATTATAAAAAGATTGTCTTCTTTTTCTTAAATTTAAATTTTGTTTGAAAATTCGTCTTTTTTGGTAATAAATTAATCTTTTTTTTTTAATTTTGGTAAAAAATTCTAGAATTTTATTAAAAATTCGTCTTTTTTTGTAATCAATTAACCTTTTGGTTTAAAAATCCATCTTTATGGTTAAATATTTAAAAAATAGGTTTTAAAGTTTAACTACTTTCTTTAAAAAATCTTTCTTTCTTAAAAATCTAACTTTTTGGCTGAGAAAAAAATTATTTCTGAATGTTTCTAAGCATTAATATAAAAGAGAAAATTTTAATTATTATATTTTTTTATATATAGAAAAATAATTTTAATCTCAAAATTTTGCTACCAGACTACAATTATTTGTAACTTCTTCACGTATTGAAATATATAGTGAAAATTAAATTATTGTAAGGATAAAAAATGACAGCATGTGTAACCAAAAAATTGCCGAGAATTTAAAGGTGCTCAAAGAAAAATCTTGCAATTTTGAAAGATTACCAAAGTACATAGAAATGAATTTATTTAAAATGAAGTTACGATTTTTGAAGATTTCGAATAAAAATTTTAGAAACTTTTGAAGAATTTAAGAAGGTTTCAAGAACATAGAAAATGTTTTTTAGATTTCTTGTAAAACATTAAATAATGTTTTATTTTACAACATTTATTTTAAGAGGATATTTTAAAAGATTCTAAAACATTGCAAAATATTTTCAAAATTGTCATTAATGAATCCGAAAGATTTTCGCACAATTTAAGGAATAATTCGAGGCAGTTTAAAAGATATTAAAAACAATTTTTTGTATTTTGCAGAATTTTTTTCAAATTTTTAGGACAAAATGCAATAATTTAAAAATATATTTAAAAGTATACAAAAATTAAATTAGAAAAACTTTCAAAAATGTAGATTTTTGAAGGATTTGAACGTAATTTGGAAGCTTTTTAAACATTTTCAAAGTTTTCAAAAAAACAAAAAAAAATGTTAACTGGAAATATTTGAAGTGATTCTCTATTTTGGCAAATTAATCTCCAAAAAATATTTCAAAAGATTACAAATTATTACAAAATGTTTACAAAATTATAAAAAAATGAATCTGAAAAAATTTTAGGAACAATTCAAGTCAGTTTAAAAGGCGTTTAGGAACTTTGACTTTTTTAAGAGATTAACAATATTTTTTAAATAAAGAATTTTAAAGAATTAAAAAAAGTATATAAAATTTTCATTAGATTTCTCTTCAAATTTTCAATCTTTTTTTAATTTCCAGCATTTATTTTAAGAGATTATTCAAAAATATAATAAAATATTTCCAAAATTATCAAAAAAAAATCTGAAAGATTTCAAAACATTTTTGTCAACATTTTTTCAAAATTTTGGGGAAAATTCAAATAATTTAAAGATCGATTGAGAAGTTAAAAAATAGTAGTTTGAAAAACTTTTAAAAAATGTAGATTTTTGAAGATTTTAAGACCAAATTTTGAAGCTTTTTAACATTTTGAAAGGTTTCAAAAAAATGAAAGAATATTCTTAACTGGTAACATTTAAAGTGATTCTCTAATTTTACAAATTAATCTTAAGAAAATATGAAAACAGATTCTGAATTATTACAAAAAATTTTAAAATTTGTAAAAAATAAATCTGAAGTAATGTTAGGAATATTTCAACTCAGTTTAAAAGGCGTTAAGTATTTAAAAAAATTTTTAAGAGTTTACATATTTTGAAACTAAGAATTTTGTAAGATTTAAAAGAATAAACAGAATTATCATGAGATTTCTTGGAAAATTTTAAATCGGTTTTTACTTTAAAATATTTTAGAATATTTTAAAAAATTAAAAAAATTATCAACCAAACAATCTGAAAGATCTCAATACAATTATTTTCATTTTCCAAAACTTTTTTCAAATTTTAGGAAAAATTCGAATCATTTCTAAATATATTTAGAAGCTACAAAAATTGAAAAAAGTGGAAAAAATGTATATTTTTGAAGATTAAAAAAAATTAGTTTTTTAAAATATTTAAAAGGATTCAAAATAATAACGAAAATTCTTAAGATTCCTGAGAATATTTAAAGTAATTTTTTTAAAATTCAGTTTAAGAGGATATTAAAAAAGATTATAAAGCCTCAAAAATATTTTCTAAGTTGCCAGAAATGAATCCGAAATATTTTTAAAACATTCGAGTCAGTATAGAAGATATTTAAGAATTGTTGGAATTTTAAAGGGATCAAAAATATTTTCGAACTTTGAAAGATTTCCTAACATTTATAAAATAATCTTCCATTTTTTCTAGGCATAAAAAAATCTGAAATATTTTTTAAACTACTTAAATTTCTCATAGAAAATTGTTAGATCCTGTAAAATACAAGATTTTAGTCATTCGAAATTTTTATTTTGTGATAAATTTGTTTATTTTTTCTTCTTCAAATAACCATTTTGTCCAAAAATCGTCTGTTTGGATGTACTTAATTCTTTTTTATTAATCTTTGAAAATATTCTTTACTTTAATCATAACCTATTATATTTTTCTTTGAAAATCCATCTTTGCTGCTTGAAAATTAACTTATTTAATACATTTTTAAGCTACATCTTTAAAATTTCTCTTGCTTGGTTGAAATTCATTATCTAGTTTCATCTCTTTGGTTCAAAATGACTCTTTTTTTTAATTTCCTTTTTTTTAGCAAGACATTATTCTTCTTGGTTGAAAATACATATACTTAGTTAAAAGTTGAACTATTTTGTTAAAATGTGATTTTTTTGATAGAAAGTTCATGTAATTGTACAAAATTCATATTTTTGGGTTAAACAATTAAATTATTTTGTACAAAATTTTTCTATTTTGGAAAATATTTCATGCTTTCTGGTTAAAAATGCATTTGGTTGAAAAGTAATTAATTTTTAGGCCTCATAAATATTTTAAACACTGTTTAAAAAAATGAAGAATGCACTATAACAAATTTAATTTTCTTATTTCAAAGATACATTCCAAGCGATTGAAACTCAGCCATCCGTGAACAAAATTGTATTAAAAGAAAATATTTTATAGTGGTCTAAAAATCAAATTTTCTTACTTCCTAACAACTGGATTACAATTTATTTAGCAATTTTCCAACTTACCAGGGTTTTCTTCATTTTGCGGGACTTTATTCGTTCCATTGAAAACTTTATCTGACGTATTTTCCTCTACTGTTCCATTAAGAATAAGTCCATCTTCAACTTTGTCTATATTAATTAAACTATTACAGTCACTGCAAGATCGTTGCATTGCAGCCATAATTTTTTTTGCAACTTCCGGCTTGTCCTTGAAAAACTCCTCCATGTCTTCTTCTTCATAAGAATTGAAGACAGAATTTTAATACGAGTTAAAATATAAAATGATAAAAAATGTATGAAAAAATACTTACGAGATTTAAGTTTTCGATTCCTCATTTTTGTTATTATAAAATCCCCATCTTTATCAGTCGCATAACTAGTTTCGTGATAAACTCCATCAGCAGTTATAAATCCATATTCTCCAGTAACAATCCCATCCTTATCTATACGAGAAATATAAATTAATAATAACTAATGATTATTGTCAATTACTTAAAAAAATCAATATCAAGAAATTCAAATCTGGCGCGCGCGGTAAATTTGAATATCTTATTTTTTCTTTCAATACTTATTAAAATATAAGTCACAATACCTTTCTTCTCGAATCTGTGTTGAAAATCAACGACGTTGAAAGCAAATTCGTATGGCCTAATATCGTTTGGGATTTCATTTGCCTCCTGGCCAGTAGAAAATTTTACAAAAAGGAAAAAAACACAGGACATGGCGAAGAAAATCATGTTTATTATTAATTTGAAACTCTAGAAATAAATTATAAAAATAAGTAAACGAATGATCTATAAACTTAAAAAAAGG
>NC_046657.1:159071189-159103197 GCF_010883055.1 Belonocnema kinseyi
AATTTATTCTCACAACAAAAGTGTTTACTGGAATTAAAAGAAAAATTTGAAGCTGGTTCCTTAATTTGGTTGTATTCTCTATTTTAAATAAATTTCAAATAGGGATGAACGTTATGATGTTCCAGTCGCGAATGAATTTCAATACGTCCTCTCAGTTGAACATTCGCGTAACTGATGAACGAGAATCTCCTGATTCAACTATCATAAAGGAAAAATCCTCCCTCAACTTTCGCTTTCACGGATTCGCGACTAAAACAAACATCCTTATAAGTAGCGTGAACTTTAATTATCGCAACATGACAGATTCTAGATAAATGTTTCGATTTATTAATATTTCTCGCGTTTAATTCAATCCGCATATAAGTATGGTAACTCTACTACCATTTCTTTGCATTGCATTTCAAAACAAATGTTACGCAGTTATGGATCCAATGAACCAGAGAAAAAAAATTATTTTGGGTAGGACTCGAACGCTGGCGGTTTATACGTGTACTGAGAAAATACGGCTATTTATACTAAAATATCGATACACCTAGCCATAACCTGTAAAATAAAATTTAATGTTTTTTTAAAAGAAATCATAAAACTGGTTTTTCTTGAAAACTTAACCGTTTTCAAAGAAAAAATTAGTAGATTTTGTCAAGACCAAGCAGATAATTCTTGTATTTTTTAATTTCTGACGAAAAAGCAGGTAAACAACTCTTTTAGAATTTTATTGGGTGATTATTTGATGGAAAGGGTTTTGGGGAGATAAAATTAAATAATTAAAGATATTATCAATTTTTCTCTGCTGGCATAAATTCTTCATTTCATATAAATATTTATATAATTTAACTTAAATAATTATTTTATAACATGTGAAAAAATGTCTCTCTAGTTCCGCTGGGATTTGAACAGAGTTTTTCTTATTACTAGTCTAATGCTCTTGCCTACTAAGCTACTGAGATTACGAAATATATATTATCAATTATTATAAGGTTTAATTATTTAATTTTATCAGACCTAAGCCTATTTGAATTTTTTTATAAGACAAAGAATTTAGACCAGTAAAGAATAATCCGATAAAAATTTTAATTATTTAATTTTATTTAACCAAAACCCATTCAATTTAAATTATATCAATTCCAGATCTTCGAAAATCATATAGGTCTAGAGATTACAACATGCAATCTGAAAATCTCTGTTCAAATCCCAGCGAAGCTAGAAATACATTTTTTCACAACTTATTAAATGAATATTTCTAGAAATGTATTGGCTTATCATTAATAAAAGTTATTTTATATATTCTCTTTGATAATTTTGAAATTAAGGCTACAATTTAAAAATGTTTTTTATTTGTGATTTACGCTGGAAAAGAGTATTTTTATAATAAAGAATTTTATCATAAAATCATATAGTTTCAAAGAAAACTTAAAATTTCTACTAATTTTATTTTTTCCTAATTTTTTCACCGTAAATGAGCAAATTAAAACAGAAATTATCATCAAAACTACGTTTTGTTAGCATTTTTAAGTGAAATTTTCATTTTTCAGGAAGAATGATGAGATTTCAAATATTTATAAATTTTTAGCAATAGTAGCTGACGTTAGCGCTTTACACCAAAAATGAGTATTTTAAAACGAAAATTATAATAGTTAAAACATTTTCAATTTTTTAACAGTTTGAAGTTATTATTACGGTTTTCATAGGAAATAGGCCATTAAAAAAAATAAATAAAAAATTAAAAAATAGATATCAAGAAGATTCATAACATTTTAACAGTTTTAGGTTATGTTGGCATTTCCCGCAGGAAATCGTTTTTTTTTTCAAACAAAAAACATTTGGTTAAAAGAAAGATTTACAAACCTAAAAAGTTTTTAGTTTTGTTATGTCAATTTTAATCTCTTTTGGTTGAAAATTCAACTATTTTGTTTTAAAAAATCGTCTTTTTGGTTGACAATTCGACTACTTGGTTGAAATTAGATCTACAATGTTAAAAATTCATTTTCTTAGGGTTAAAAATTCATAATTTGAGTTAAAATTTCATCTTTATGAGAGAAATTTTCACATTTTTTTCTTGCAATGTCGTCTTTATGAGTTAAGCATGAAACTTTATTGGTGCAAATTTTTAATAATTTATATTTTTTAGTTAAAGTATCAATAATTATAATACATTTTATGTTGAGACTTCATTTGTTTTAGTTGAAAACTTATCTTTTTGGTTGAAATTTAAACTATTTCCTTGAAATATAATCTTTATGGATTAAAAATTAAACTACTTTGGTGGAAAATGCATATAATTGGGTTGTAAATAAATAACAAATTGGATTCAAAATTTGTTCTTCTTTAATTAATTTTTTTGTTGAAAATTCATCTAAGATGTTTTTAATTACTGTTTTAGTTCAAGTTTCATCATTTCAGTTTAAAATTAATTTTGTTATAAAAATTTCTGATACATTGTAAAAAAATTCATTTTTTAAGTTGGAGATTAATCATTTTAGTTAAAAATTTATCTTTTTGATCGAAAATTTAACTCTTTTAATGTAAATTTATTTACTTTTTGTGTAAAATTAATATTTTTTGTAGAAAATGAAGTAACGGCATTTTTGGTTGAAAAATGCTTTTTTAAAATAAAACATTCATATATTTGTCGAAAAATAATTTTTTTTTAATTAAAAATTCGACTATTTGGTGAAAAATTCATGTATTTGTTGAACATTCATCGTTTTGGTAGAAATTAAAATTTTGGAGACAAAATAATCTTTTTGGTTTAAATTTCAACTTTTTTCTTGAAGTATTGTCTTTATGGGTTGAAAATCTAACTATTTTAGTATTTCGGAAGCAAGTTCATATATTAGGGCTAAAAAAGAAAAATTTTATTTACATGTTTTTTTCTTTTTGAAAATTAATTTTTTATTTAATAATTGAACTATTTACATAAAACTTCATTCTTTTAATTGCAGATTTATCTTTTTGGTTGAAATATAATTGTTTAGTTACAAATTCAACTACACTCTCAATTTATTTTCAAATTGCGAATTCACTATTTTAGTTCAAAATTAAAATACTGTTTTAAAAATGGTTGTTTTGTTCAATAAGGATTCATCATTTTAGTTCAAAATTCAACTGTATTTTTAAAAATTAATTTTTTAATTTAATATTCATTATCTTAGTTGAAGTTTTGACTATTTTGTTAAAAATTTACTTATTTTTTGGTTCATAATTAATCTTTTTAACTGCAGATTTAACTAACGCCATTTTTTGTTGCTAATTGATTTATTTAAGTTGGAAATTTAACCATTTAGTTGAAAATTCATTTATTTTGTTGAAACTAGATCTTTTTTGTAGAAAACTGAATCATAGCATTTTTGGTTCAAAATTAATATTCATCAATTAAAAACTCACTTATCATTACAAATGTATGTATTTATGAAAATTCATCTGTTTTTTATAAAATTATTATTTTTTTATAAATATTCATCTTTTTGGTTGAAATTTCATATGTTTTCTTGAAATAACGTCTTTGCGGATTGAAAATTAAAATATTTTAGTATTTTAAAAAAAAATTTATATGTTCGGGTTGAATATAAATAGAAAATTTTGTTGAAACTTCCTTCTTTCCGTTTAAAATTAATTTTACAGTTAAAAGTTCAACTACCTTTTCAAAAATCCATTTCTTTAATGAAAGATTTACGACTTTAGTTGAAAATTCTATTTTTTTTTGTTTGTTAAAAAATCAACTACACTCTTTTTTTAAATTTAGAATTCATCGGGTCTTATTTAATTCTAAACAAAGGAAGGTAAATTTTTAACCAAAAATGGAATACTTAAACTTTTAATTAAAAAAATGTGAATTATTAAACAAAAAAACTAATTTTGTACGAAACAGTTTTTTTTTCCCCCAAAATTATTGAACTTTCAAGACAAATTACAAATTTCCTGTACGCAGCAGTTCAATTATCAAATAAAAATATTATATTTTGATCAAAAAGTTAATTTTATTCAGAAAAAAGACTGAGAAAAAAGAAGTTGAATTTTCTACTAAACTAGATTCATTTTTAACAACAACAAACAATTTTCAACAAAAAAGTTCAATTTTAGCAAAAAGTTGGATTCTTATTAAAAAACAAATAACATTTTCGACCAAAGATTTTCGACGAAAGTTTCGACCAAAAAAAGGAATTTTCAATAAAACCGTTGAATTTCCAACCAAAGAGAGGCATTTTTAATTAAAATTTTGAATCCTCAACCAAAAAATTCATCTTTAAGAACGTAGTTCAACTGTAAATCTGGAACAAAATTCAAGAATTTTCCACCAAAAAGGTACATTTTAAACTATGAAAATAAATTTGTTAAAAAAAGATTAATTTTATAAAAAAAAGAACAATTTTCAATACGATTCAAGAGTTCCCAGCCAAAAAGTTCAATTTTTAACTAGAAAAATGCATTAAAAAAAAAGAGATTAATTTAGTGCCAAAAAGACGAATTTTTAACCAGATTCAAGAATCCTAAAACAAAAAGTTGAACTTTCAACTAAAAAAGGCGAATTTTTATGATAAAAAAATAATTAACCGCAAAAAAAACGAATTTTGAAAAAATCTCAAGAGTTTTCAAACAAAAAGTTAAACGTTCTACTAAAAAGGATTAATATAAAAACTAAAAATGTTACCATATGTGCTTTTATAAAAAAAATTTCTAAATTCTCAGCCGATAAGATCTGTGTAATGTTAGTTTGACTGCCCTTCCCCTTTCCGGTACCGACCGTGGGTTTCGTCAGACCCCCCCCCCCCTCCAAGTGATAACTCAGTTTATGGTCGACCCCTTAGATACTATGAACTATAATAATTTCATATAAACATTAATTTCAGATTTTAATTTAAAAATCGTGTGAATTTACGCCAGCAGATAAAAACCCCGGTAGCATATTTAACTTTAAACAACAAATTTCGTAATCAAAAATTTTTTGAACGGTTTTTCTCTTTTTTTGTGAAGATTAATATTTAGGGGGAGTTCGGATAAAAACTCTAGAACACCAAACAATAAGAGATAAAAAAATTAGAACCTTCAGGAATAACAAACGGCATTGAAGTAATTAATTTGCTTGGAATCGAATGTTTTGAGATCAGGAAACGAAACAGAAGCAATTACTCTACTCAGAGTTGGCTGCTTGCTATGAAGATTACCATTTTACTCCGCTCACCTTTGACTCGTGAGAGTGAATCTGTGATTCCATTGACGGGTTTCCATTCATTTCTCTAGTGTATATTTTGCAGCTCCCGGTTGCTTCTGTCAAGAATAAGAAGAAAATAAAAAAGGCAAAAAATGAAAAGAACGAACACGAGTCGTTTCCACATATCCATAATACCAAGCCTGTTAGAATATCAAGAAACACTTTATTGACATTACTAGGTACAATGCCTCATTGGTTGACCTATCACATGAGTCTGGCATCCGTAAATTTATTGCGAGCCTTTATCTTGTTCAAGCATTTTTCCCTCGAAAATATCCGCGACGACTCTGGGGCTCTATTCCTTATTAACACTAGAATACGAAAGGTCATCGATTTTCGAGACAAATAAATAATCATTGTTTGAACAAATCTTATTATTTCGCATTAACATAAACGTGAGAATATTGGACTATTTATGTAACATCTTCAATGCGAATCCTTTCAAAAGCAGAATGAGACTTCTGCCATTATTTGTTGTCAAAAAAAAAAAGAAAAAATACTGAATACCAACACCAAGTTGAAAATAAGCGAACAAACTTCTGTCGAAATGGACGCTATTATATTTTGCATAAATCTCGCCCAGCTGTAATTAGAAAAATAGATTCACGTCTATCTTTTCAATACCCTCCTTTCTTTCTCGTCTTATCTTTTATCTATCACTTTTTGTCAATCTTCATGGATGTTTATCTATTTCAATACCTTCTTCTCTACATCATCCTACACTCTGCCTTTCCACTTCAGTCCTTATCTATCTCTTTGTAAATCTAAAGTCAGGTTTATCTTTTTCAATATCGTCTTTTCTATCTTATTCTATCATTTATCTATCCACCTCAATAGTTCTGTATTTCTTTGTCCATCTAAATTCCTATCATCTTTTTCAATATCCTATTTTCTATCTCATGATATCCTACATCTATCAATCTCTGTGAATCTACATTCTCATCTATAGTTTTCAATATCCTCTTCTCCATTTCATCCTATACTGCATCTATCTAAGTCAATCTTTTCCTATCTGTCTGTTGTATCTAAATTTCCGTTTATCTTTTTCAATTCCCTTAGTCTATCGCATACTAGCCTTTCTCCATCCACGTCAATATTTTGCAATCTCATTGTCAATCTAAATTCACGTCTATCCTTTTAAGAGGTGCTTTCCGTTAGCACCTCCACAACGGAATTTCAGTATTTTATTTACGCCAGAATTTTGGGCTTTTGTTGGGCTCTTCAAAAATGCAAAAATAATTTGGAAAAACTACCCCTTTCTTCTGAAAACTATCCTTAAAATTAAATATGCCCCTAAACTAAATGTAAGCATATCAGAATTTTGGCCCTTTTTTGGCTATCAAAATACGCAAAAAATTATTTTTTAAGAACAACCCTTGCCTCCCCGAAATTACCAAAAATTAACTTACCCTCCCAGCCAAAATGTAAGAATATCCGAATTTCATGCAATTTTTGACCTTCCCAAAACACTCAAAAATTATGTCAAACAATCATCCTGAACCCCTGAAAAAATATTGAAAAATAGCTCAAACAAAAGTGTGCAATAAGTGCGAAAAAACATATACCGCAGGTCTGACCTAATTTTATGCTCACCAAATACACACACACACATATGTATTAAAAGTCAATATTTTTTCTGGGTTAAAAACGAACTGCCGAAAAAATTCAAAATAAAAAATATTATACTATTCTTCTTCAAAAAACACTAAGCTGTACCCGCAATTCCACATAAATAATAAAAAACCAAATAAAAAACCAAATAAAAAACACCGCCCATGCATGTAACCGAATCCTGCTCGGCTGTCTCCAGCCGAAAAACCAAGCAAAAAAAAATGAATAAGTAAAACACTTTCCTAATAAAGTTGTTCATATCCTCATCTCCAAGGTAAGATTAAACAACATTTAAAAACTACCCCTATCACATTTAACGAACCAAGTCTCAATCTCCATCAGCTAAAACCGCCAAAACAAACTCAAAATAAAAAGAACTACCCTAAACAACTTTCAAATCATCTAGTTAATTAATCTATCCCCACAGTAATATTCCATATCAGCTATGAAACTCTCTTATCTCATAGGAACCTAGTCTCACCTTTCATCAATTAAAACGGTTGAAAATACTTGAAATTAAAAATAATCACAACAGGCACATTTTCAAGTCCATTAAGCTAGCACTTCCACAATCGAATTTTGGGATTTTCCATAGCTCAGAATTTTTTTTTCGGGGCTTTAATTAAAATTTTTGGGTTCCTTTACTGTTTTAAAAAAATCCATTTTCTTGTGGAGGTACCAGTCTACATTAACGCAGCACATCCACTTCTTCAAATCACTGAATAATAAAAATTCAATTACACCAGAATTTTGGGGTTTTTTTGGGCTCTTGAAAGTCGCAAAAAAATTTCCCCAAACCAACCCTTAACTTCCAAAATCAACCTCCTTAAAAAATTGCAAATTTTCAGTAATTTAACCACGAGAAATTTTTGGGTATTTTGTGCTCCCAGAAAACAACCACTTCAGTTTGTGCGCTCCAACCCTTACAGTAAAAAAGTAACCCCTTTGTAACACGTAGATATGAAATTATCAAAAACTAACTCTTTTTTACTTTTACAGATTTAATAGAGTCTCTGATTTTTAGGCTTCTCGAAAATACCCGCTATGATTTTGGGGCTCCAACCCTTAACGTCAATAATCAACCCCTCTCTACCAGGTAGATACGACTTTGTCAAAAAATAACTTTCTTGGGCACTTTAATTTGTGAACAGAGTCTCTGATTTTATTGGCTCCTCGAAAATACCCACTCCGATTTTTGGGCGTCAACCCTTAACGTCAAAAATTAACCCCTCTCTGCCAAGTAGGTACAATTTTGTCAAAAAATAACTTTTTTTTAGAATTTTACGATTGAAATAGAGTCTCTGATTTTTGAGCTCCTCGAAAACACCCACTACGATTTTTGGGCTCCAACCCTTAACGTGACTAATCAACCCCTCTCCCCCACGTAGATACGACTTTGTCAAAAAATAACTTTCTTGAGAATTTTAATTTGTCAACAGAGTTTCTGATTTTTGGCCTCTTAATAAATACCCAAAGCAGTCAACTTTTCAAAAAAACCGCATATTGAACATTTTTAATTTTACATTGTCATCTTAACGAGAAGGTATTGGTTTTATGTAACATTTAAATTTGTCGGTAAGATAACTTTCGAAAGATTGATCAAATTGGATTCTGCTTTGGCAGATTTTTTAAGGCCTAAAAAGAATAAAAAAAGTTAGCAATCCAGCTATTTTGAATGAAAATTCAAAAAGTGAGCGCATTAAAAAAATTGTTGACCATTTTTTTCAAGATTAAAAAATCTAGGTACAGTTTTTTATAATACTCGGAAAGTCGAACATTTTATTTCTATGACTTTTTTCGATAAAAATAAAATTATCAGAATTAAAGAATTTTCAAAATCCAAAAAACAAACTAAAATGAACATTTTAAGCAAAAAAACGTATGATATGAAAAAAGTCAGGAGAAGAAAAACGTTCATTTTTTAATGCTCTAAAAGATATCATAACCACTTTTTCAATTTTGTCGAAAACTTAAAAATTCAAATTTAGATCTTCCAAAAGATTATAGACTAAAATTGCGAACCGCGCGCACAGTGCCCCATGAGAATATACCCGCTCGGCGGGGACATTTTTTTATTGGTAGTATATTTCTGTATGGTGGATAAATCTGTCTAAGTTACATATGATTGGCGCAGTTTTATTGTTTGAAAAATTCTAATTTTTGTAATTAAATGTCAACAATGAGTCCCAAAAATGGTAATTGTTATTTATTAGGTTACTGTAACACAAACGAACATTGTAATATAGGACACTATTGAAATATGAATAATCAGTAATAAATAATAAAAAATAAACTGCATTATCGGATACAGTGATCTACGCGGTAGAGAGGGATTGATTATTAACATTAAGGGTTGGAACCCAGAACCGTAGTGGGTATCTTTTAGGAGCCCAAAAATCAGAGACTCTATTAAAGCTGCAAAATTTAAAAAAAGTTATTTTTAACAACTTCATATCTACGTGTTATAAAGGGGTTAATTTTTTAGTGTAAGGGTTGGGGACCGAAAATCGAAGTGGGTGTTTTCTGGGAGCCCAAAAAAAAATCCTAAAAATTTCCCGTCATCAAATTACTAAAAATTTTCAATTTTTTTAAGGGAATTAATTTTCGAAGTTAAGGGCTGGTTTGGGGAAATTTGTTTTGCGGCTTTCAAGAGCCCAAAAAAAGCCCAAAATTCTGGTGTAATTAAATTTTTATTATTTAGTGATTTTAAGAAGTGGAGGTGCTGAGTAATGAAAGTTGGCACCTCCACAAGAAAATTGATTTTTTGAAATTTTCTGCCTGTTGTGATTATTTTTAATTTCAAGTATTTTCGACCGTTTTAATTGATAAAAGGTGAGACTAGATTCCTATGAGATAAGAGAGTTTCATAGCTGAGATGGAATATTACTGTGGAGATAGATTTATTACCTAGATGATTTAAAAGTTGTTTTAGGTAGTTATTTTTCATTTGAGTTTGTTTTGGCGATTTTAACTGATGGAGTTTGAGACTTGGTTCGTTAAATGTGATAGGGGTAGTTTTTAAATGTTGTTTAATTTCACCTTGGAGTTAAGGATATGAACAACTTTTTTGGGAAAGTGTTTGTTTTACTTATTCTTAATTGTTTTTTTTTTGGCTTGGTTTTTTGACTGAAGGCCGTGTGTGTGTTTGTGTGTGTGTTTGATAAGCTTAAAATTAGGTCAGACTGTTGATTTGTTTAATTTGCTCTAGTGGCAGTCTTGGCGGACAGAACCTAAAACCGAAATATCCGTTATTTGGAGAAAAATAAGAGAGCCCAAAAATCATCATTAGTGCCCAAGAACAGCTCAAAAAAAGCCCAACCTTCTGATATGCTTACATTTAGTTTTGGGCATATTTAATTTTAAGGGTAGTTTTCAGAAGAAAGGGGCTGTTTTTTTTAATTTAATTTTTTCATTTTTGAAGATCCTAAAAACAGCCCAAAATTCTGGCACTGTTGATTTTTTCAATTTTTCAAATTTTCTGTACTGGAGGTGCTAGCGGCTAGCACCTCCACCCAAATGTCGCTTTTTTGAGAAAACTAAAAAAGGCCAAAAATATAATATGCATAAAATGCTGAAATTCCGTTGTGGAGGTGCTAGCGGAACGCATCTCCTTTAAAGTACCATTTTCCCTATCTGATCGTATCATACATCCATCACCGTTTATCTTCTATTTATTTTTAAATCTAAATTGACGTCTATCTTTTTCAAAACCCTTTTTTCTATCTCATCCTATCCTTCATCTATTCACGTCAATATTTTGTCATCTCTCGGTTAATCTAAATTTCCGTCTAATTATGGCAATTCTATCTTCCCTACCTCATTGTATCGTACATCTATCAGCGTATATCTTTTCCTGTCTATTTCTCAATTTAAATTTAAGTCTACCAATTCCCTTTTCTCTATCTCATTCTATCCTTTATCTATCCACCTTACTCTTTTTCTATATCAAAGGAGGGTCTTGTAGTTTTTGTCTACTGGCCGTAGTTTATGTTTATTGTGGTGTTATTAAAACATGTTTCGTCCGTCAACGCCGGACCTCATCAGTTTGTAAGAATAAAAATATCTCCATAGTCTCTGAAGTGTCTATTAGTGTTGGCTCACAAACTTAATTATATAAAAATAATCAATCCATCGACCATGGAGGGAACTGTTTCAAATAACATTCTTCTTATGAAAAACTCAATAATTTACGAATCGATGCGTTTCAAATATTACAAATTCTTATGATGGATTTTTCTTCTTCTTACAAACTAATGAGGTCCGGCGTCGACGGACGAAACACGTTTTAATAACACCACAATAAACAAAAACTACGGCCAGTAGACAAACATCACAAGACCTTCCTTTGATTATTGTTTCATCTGGCCAAAACCCTAACACCAATTTACATCCTTTTCTTTTTCTTTTCTTTATTTCATTCCATTCTGCGTCTTTTAATTTCTATCCTTTTTTATCACTTCGTTCATATTTTATTTCTATTCTTTATCTATCCACGTCAATATTTTTCCATCTATCTCTTTTAATCTAAATACTTATTTATCTTTTTAATCTCCTCTTCTCTATCTTACCGTATCCCACATCTATCAACGTCTATGTTTTTCTATCTATGTTTCCATCTAACTTCACGTCCATCTTTTCAATACCTTATTCTCTTTCTCATCTTATCCTTCATTTATAAATCTTTGTCAATCTTAATGGATGTTTATTTTTACTAGTACTTTCTTCTCTACCTCATCCTACCCTTTGCCTTTCCACGTCAATCCTTTTTTATCCCTTTGTCAATCTAAATTCAGACTTATCTTTTCCAATAACGTATTTTCTATCTCATTCTATCTCATTCTATCATTTTCTATTTACGTCTACCATTCATTACCTTTCTGTCAATCCAAATTTCCGTCTATATTGTTCAATTTCTTCTTTTCTACCATCTCCTATCCCTTATCTGTTTACGACAATATTTTTCTATCTCTCTTTCAAACTAAATTCCCGTCTACCTTTTTCAATCTCTTCTTCTCTATCACAACGTATCCTACCTCTATTAATGTCTATCTTTTTCTAGTCGATCTAAATACACATTTATCTGTTTCAATACCTTCTTCACTACCTCCTCCTATCCTTTGCCTTTGCACGTAAATACTTTTCTATCTCTTTGTCAATCTAAATTCACGTTCTCTTTTTTAATATCGTATTTTCTATCTCATGCTATCATTTATCTATCCACGTTAACCATTTATTACCTTTCTACCTATCTATATTCCCGTCGATATTTTTAAATTTATTCTTTTCTATCTTCACCTATCCCCCATCTGACCGCGTCAATATATTTATTTCTCTATGTCAATCTAAATTCTCATCTTTTTTAATCTCATTTGCTCTATCTCACCGTACGCTACCTTCTTCTCTATCTCATCCTATCCTTTATCTATTAATCTCAATCTTCCTCTTTCTCTGCTATCCTAAATTCCAGCCTGACTTTCTCAATCTTACCTCCTCTATCTAATCCTATGCAACATCTATCAACGTTTATCCTTTTGTATTTCTTTGTGAATCTAAATTTACGTCTATCTTTTTTCATCTGCTCTTCTCTATCTCATCCCATCCTTTATCTATTCATGTCAATCTTTTCAATAGACGTTAATGGATGTAGGATAGGATGAGACAAAGGCGTGAAGATTAAAAAAGACAGACTGGAATTTAAAATACCAGAGATAAAAAGACATTGACGTAAATAGATACGGGGTAGGATGAAATAGAGGACGGAAAATTGAAAAAGGTAGACGAGAATGTATATTACCAAATAAATAAAAAAAGATTAACGTGCATAAGCAACGGATATAATGAGACAAAGAAGAGCAGATTAAAAAATATATATGCAGGAATTAATATTGACAGAGTTCCAAAAAATATTGACGTTCATAGCTAAAGGATAAGATGAGGAAAAAAGAGGGTATTAAAAAAGATGGGCTTGAAGTTATATAAAAACGTAGATAGAAAAATTCCGACTTTTATAGATGCATAGTACAATTAGGTAGGGAAGAGAAGCTTCAAAAAAATATACGTAAGTTGAGATTGATAAAGAAATAGAAAAAGATTGACGCGGATAGACAAAGGATGGGATGAGATATAATGGAGAGGAGATTGAAAAATCTAAATGTGAACTTAGATTGACAAAGAGATAGTAATAAATAGACGTTAATTGATGTGATATACGATGAGATCGAGAAGAGCAGATTCAAAATTATAAACACAAATTCAAATTAGCAGAGACATACAAAAATATTGACGTGGGTAGGTTAAGAATAGACAGAACATGTTTAAGAAAAAAAAGAAATGGACATTAATAGACGCAAAATACGATGAGATAAAGAAGAGGAGGTTAAAATACGAGTAGATAGACGGGAATTTAGATTAATAGAGATAGAACAAGATTCACGTGGATATATGAAAGATAGGATGGAATAGAGAAAAAGGAAATGATAGACTTGAATTGAAATTGAAAAATAGATAGGAAAAGAGCGACGTTAATAATGAATGATGCAATAAGATAGCGAAGAAAGCATTGCAAACATTAGACGGAAATTTAGATTAACCGAGAGATGAAAAAATATTAACGTATATATATGAAGGATAGGATGAGATAGAAAAGAGATTTTTGAAAAAGATAGACGTGAATTTAGATTAAAAAATAAATAGAAGATAAACGGTGATGGCTGTATGATACGATGAGATTAAGAAAAGGATACGTAGATATTGACATGGATAGATGAAGTATAAGGTAATATAGAGAAGAGGAGACTGAAAAAGATAGATGGGAGTTTAGAATGACAGAGAGATACAAAAATATTGACGTGGATGGATAAAGGACAGGACAAGATAGAAAAGATGATATTAAAAAAAACGAACATTTGGATGGACAAAGAGACAGTAAAGGGGCGACGTGGATAGATGAAATATAGGGTGAAATAGAGAGTAGGGTATTAAAACAGATATGCGAGAATTTAGATTCACAAATAAATCAAAAAAGATAAACCCTGATAGATGTATGATACGATATTAAAAAGCATATAAAAAAGGCGGACGTGAATTTAGACTGACAAAGAGATAGAAAAAGATTGGAGTGGTAGGACAAAGGATAAAAAAGATAGAGAAGATGGTATTGAAAAGCATAAACAAGAAATTAGATGGACAAAGAGATAGAAAAAGATAAACGTTGATAGATTGATGATGATATAAACGGTATTGAAAAAGGGATAAAGTTCCGAATAGGTGAACGTGACGATTTCTTTCACACTGCGTATACTTATGTATTTTGACGCGCTGATTGCGAAAATGATAATGAAAATTGGCGACTAAGCGATTGTCATGGTGAAATTGCGGAAAAACCATAAAAAATGTGGTTTTTTGCATTTATCACAGCCAATATGCAAAATCTCGCAAAATGCTTCCAATACAAGTTGTAGATCTTACAGAAATACACATTTTTTGTGAGATACATTTTTTTGTACGAGTGATATTTTTCGATAAAATTAGTGATATCTCGATTTTTAGGAAAAAAACCATAAAAATCATGCTCTTTTCGTTTTCAAGTGTTAACCGTCCCCCAGTGTCAGCAACCCATCTCATACGCGTAATTGAACCCATTTCCTAAGTTTTTTCTGGTTGCAGTCACAGGGGTGCCTTCCCGCCCCCCATTACGCGTGGAAATAGGGGCAGGGGCGTGACCTTACATTATTTCTGTGACCAGTCACAAGGTTGCCTTTGCCACCCCCACGATGCGTAGGAAAAGGGGCAGGGGTGTGACCTTACATTATTTCTGTGACCAGTCACAAGGGCGCGTTCCCGCCCCCGCGATGCGTAGGAAAAGGGGCGGGGGTGTGACCTTACATTATTTCTGTGACCATTCACAGGGGTACCTTCCCGCCCCCACGATGCATGGGAAAAGGGATAGGGGGTGACCTTATATTATTTCTGTGACCAGTCACAAGGGTGCCTTCCCGCTCCCACGACACGTGGGAAAAGGGGCGGGGGTGTGACCTTACATTATTTCTGTGACCATTCACAGGGGTACATTCCCGCCCCCACGATGCATGGGAAAATGGATAGGGGGTGACCTTACATTATTTCTGTGACCAGTCACAGGGGTCCCTTCCCGCCCCCACGATGCGTGGGAAAAGGGGCAAGGGGTGTGAGCTAAGTTTTTTCTTGTTCCAGTCACAGGGTTGCCTTCCCGCCCCCATGACACGTTGGAAAGCGGGTCGTGTCTAAACTAAGTTATTTTTGTGACCAGTCATTGGGATGTCGGGGTTTTTTGCGTTTATCTCAGCCAATACATAAATTTTCGCAAAACGTTTAGGAGACTGAATTTTGGCTCAATGCCGAGAGTTATGAATTGCAAAACCGCGCTGTCAGCCACCTGAACACCTGTCAAAGCAACTATTCGCTCCGCGATATTAGACTAAATAATTGTTAATAAGGAAACTAATTGAAGTAATATTTGCCTAATTTTTAATTTTCTTTCATTTAACAGTATGTACTAGTCACTTAGAATAAAATGATAACTTCCTGATGCAACTTCCAAATGTTAGGTTAGCCATGGCCATCGTTATTTCAACTAAAGCCGGGATGTGTAAAAAAAGTCATGACCGTCTACATATACAATTAGGTATTTTCATTTCAACCACCAGCTAACTTCACTTTTTTGAATACAGAAAATCTAGAGGAAATTTTTTCGAACGAACAGGCATCAATTTCAATGCAGAGGGTCACGACTTAGTTTTTACATCCCGGCTTTGGTGGTTTGAATGTCATGTAGGTTTTGACTAACCTAAGATTTGGATATTATATCGCGCAAAGTACAATTTTTATTCTAAGACACTAATAGTCACTGGTAAATGGGAGGAAATTAAAAGTTAGGTAATTATTATTATAACTTACCTGCTTATCAATATCTATTTCACTCAAATAAAGCCCAATAAAATCATTTTGACAGGTGACTGACAGTTTGTAGGCGACACTTCACATTGCTCTGAATGAGAAAAAATAGTGTCTAAATGATACTTTTCCCCTAGATTCTCCGAATGAACCTGTGTGGCTCAAATTTGTTGCATCTCACTTAAACATCGATTTCGGTGTACAATGGAGGATCGGCGATTTTCTGTGCAGTTTTGCGACAAATCGAATTGATCCCATCTGAACGATTTTGCTCAAAACATAAGAAGAAGATGACTCTTGTGGAGTCTGAACATGTTTGCGGATCCTTCCTTTGTTATAAAATACACAAATATCGTCACAGCATTACCGTTGCAGAAAACACGTGGTTTGAGAGGTGCCGCATTTCTGCAGCGGCCTGTATGCTCATTACGTATTGTTTTGCGTTAAATTTTAATTTTGAACAAACGATCCGGGAAAGCAGAATTATAAACAGTCAATCGATTTCTCGAGAAACAGTTTCAGACCGCTTCTCAT
Source organism: Belonocnema kinseyi (assembly GCF_010883055.1). Taxonomy (NCBI): domain Eukaryota; kingdom Metazoa; phylum Arthropoda; class Insecta; order Hymenoptera; family Cynipidae; genus Belonocnema; species Belonocnema kinseyi. The sequence goes on from NC_046657.1 coordinate 159,087,475, forward strand.
TTTGTAGAGAGGTCTGCATGCTTGCTCTTGACAGTAACTTCGAAGAGGATGGTCGCATTGGCGGTGTCGGTGAAGTGTTGAAATCGGTGAGTGCAATATCGGCCGTCGAAAATACTATCGGTTGGAAATCTGTCCCGATAATAAGAGAGATCAGGCTACTTTAATTGCATTAATAAAAAAGCATGTAGCGGAAGGGACAGAAATCCACACCGATTGTTGGAAGGGATACATTAATCTCGAAGATCATGGATTTGTCCACAAAACTGTGAATCATTCCGAACAATTTGTGGATCCCGACTCCGGAGCGCATATACAAAACATCGAGTCATCTAGGCGGTGGATGCGACGATTTCTCTCACGAGGAGGAGTGCGTAAGAGCAACATTGCAGAGCATCTCTGCGAATTTTTGTGGCGGCGACGCGTAAAGAAAATAGTTGCTAATCCGTTTAAAGAATTAATTACTAACATAAAAGCATATTACCCTGGCCACTAAATATACTCAGTAGACTATTATAAAAAAACTTATAAGGAGTATACAATCAAGACAATAAATAGAATATACTCAGAATTTCTAATTAAAATAAATTTAAATATATTTAAAAATCATAAAAGTAAAAAAAAAATAATTAAAAAATTAAAAAATACAAAAAAAATGGTTTTCAAAATACTCCAACCTTCCTTTGGTGAAAAGCGTGAGTGGGTACCCAACCGTAACCAATAAAATATGTTACACAAAAAATGTGTATTTTTGTATGATCTACAACTTTTATTGGAAACATTTTACAAGATTTTGCATAGTGGCTGAGATAAATGCAAAAAACCATATTTTTATGGTTTTTTCGCAATTTCACCATGAAAATCGCTGAGTCGCCAATTTTCACTATCATTTTCGTAATCAGCGCGTCAAAATACATAAGTATGCGCAGTGTGAAGGAAATCGTCACGTTCCCCTATTCGGAACTGCACCCAAGATTCAACATTATCCAAAACGCGTATTCATCGTAATTTATTTAATGAATTCCCTAACTTTTGAATCAATTCCCCAATTTTAAGGGACAGGAAATGAAAAGAAGTACGCAATCACGGAAGATAAAAAAAAAGATAGACAAAGACTAAAATTTATATTAAAGATATAGAATGAAATGAAATAAATTAGGTTCTGCAGTTTCACAAGAGAGTTTATTATTTTCGACAGATTATGTATAATTTTATTACCTTTAGATTAGAAAAAATTTTAGTTGTTATAGAAATATTTTAACGTACATTAGTCAATCTTTCGTCTAGTATCGCGAAAATGAATTTCCCTGAAATCCGTATAATGCATTTGGAGGTCAAGTTTGTTGTCTTCATCGCGTTTCTTGATACTTCAATATAGTTATCGCCTGCAACCGAAAAAATGGTAAATTATTATTACCGCATCATAAACTCTAATTAATATTAACATGCGCGCACATTTTAAGTGGTAAAAAGCGTTTAATTGTCCAAAGTAAATCTGAACTATCACTTTTCCCGATTAGACCGTCGCCATTTTATTTCGCTGCTCCCACAATGCACCGGCGCTCTTCCGATAATTCCTTCAGGCACCTATTCTTAAAATCCCTATTGTAGCCATACTTATTAGGGGTTTGACTATACGATATCCCTGGTATATGGAAAATGGTCAAGGATATTCATTTTCGCTGATCCAGGAGTCTTTCTTAAATCCTTCGTTCGTTTTCGGCTAAATGTTTAGCTATAATAAGGAATAATATCCCTGTCACAGCTCAATTTTTTTTACTGTGTGCATGTAGCCGGCTGGATCTTTGTATTTTTCAAGTGAAAACGAACTTTATTGTACACTTATGTTTGTACTATAAATATTTGAGGTATTGGGGTCTTGGAGCGACGCAACACATTGACGTAATGATGCGCCTTGTCACAGATCGGCATAATTTAACGAAACTTAATTTGAGTTAGCCAGTGAGATCTCACTGATTGGCAGAGAACCACTCCTGGCTGTTTCAATCAGTGATATTTCACTGGTTCATTTTCAGTCAGCACTGAGTCAAAATAAAATTTCTGTGGACAAATTGATATTCAGAAGCGATTTATTAACCGATTTTGGCATTTTTTTTATAATCAAAGCTAATCAAATTCCACAATAATTTGTCGTAGCCAATTAAAAAAAATTTAATGGAAAACAAACAAATTTTTTAGAAGAATATCGGTTTTCGAGAAATAGTTGGATTCAATCCAAAATGCCTAAAATCCATTAAGCAACTGTCCAGAACAGTTTTCCAATAGTTTAGCAAATGTTCAACAATCTATTCAATTTGTTGTAAACACTAGTAAGAGACTGAAAATGTATTCAAGCAGATCAGCAGAGATTTGACATTTGATTCATACTAAATTTGAACAATTTATAGACGTAAGCCGTTTCTCAATTAAATTTATGAAAGATAATAAATAATTTGCAGGTATTTTTAATGAAATAAATTAATTTTTTTCTACTGAATCAGCAAAAAATTGTACGAAAATGTCAACTACTGATCAGATTTAGTCATCCAATATCAATTTATGATTTTTGAAACAAATTTAATTAACAAATGCACTGTCAGGATATTTTTAAAGATCGAATCTTGGGCTTTTCAACGTAATAAAGTGCAAACAACTAATTCCTAAACCCTCAGGCAAAATAAATAAATAATTTTAAATCATAAAAATCAACCATTTCTATGGTTGAAAACGAGAATTATTATTATAAATTATTTAAACAAATTTTTATCATCTTAGGCATTTTTTCAGATATTAGCAGCCGGTTATTTAATCGTGGCTCTGTGCTACCGGTCAATAAAAAATGATGATTGTTTAAACAAACTTAATTAACAAACGCGTCATTGCTTAATTTCTTTATTGATTCTAGGTATTTCGCATTATATTCAAGTATTTCTAAAGAACCGGTAAACTTTCATGAAAAATGTTTATCGCATTTTTGTTATAAAATAATTTTTTTTATACTTACAATGACAGATTAATGCGTAATTTTCTTAGCTTGAATTTTTTAATCGTTTAAATTGGTTGAGAAATCGACATTTTTTGTCTCATTGTGCGACCGGTTATCCGTTTTAGGGTAATTCGAGTAATCCAGCGTAAGCCGAAAAATGCAGTGAAAATCAAATAATCCAGTGTTTAATTGAGAAACACAGTGTAATCCGCAATAAACTACTTTTTACACGAAGCAATTCAATTAATTGGAGTCATCCTAGTATTCCGGAATAATAAACTTGTAATCCAGTTATAATATAGAGTATAATTCAGTTCGTATCCGGTGTAATCCATTTGTATTTCAGAGTAATTCAGGTAAATCCATTTGCACTCCAAATAATTCAGAGTATTTCACGAATATTCCAGAGTAATCCATGGTAATTCAGGTAAATCGGAGTATTTTACATTGATAATTAAAATATTTTTAAACTATTTTGCTCAAACTTTGTTGTTTCTTTTTTGTTAAAAATTAATTTTCTTTGCTAAAAACTTAACTATTCTATTTTTGGTTTGAAGATTTATCTTCTTTAGTTAAAAATTCAGATGTTTTGTTTTGGAAAATCTTCTTTTTTGTAACAAAATTATTCCTCTTTATTGAAAATTCATGCTTTTCTTTTAAAAATTATCTATTGAGTGAAGTATTAATCTTGTTTGCAAGAAATTCAAAAGTTTCGTTTAAAAGTTCCTTTTTCGTCATAATATTACTACTTTGTTGAAATACTATGTTAAAAATTCGTTTTTCTGGTTGAAGTTTTTTTATTTCATTTATGGGAATGGTTTGGATTAAACTTTAATTATTTTCTTCATATCTGATTTTTTTTTGGTTGAAAATTAATTTTTTCGTTTGAAACCTCAACATTTTGAGACCCCTTGAATCCGAAAATCAAGTGTGTACGATTGAGTATGTCTGTCCGTCCGTTCGTCCTCCCGTGAAGACGATAACTCGAAAAAATTAACGGATCAAATCGATCTGTGGAACACTTTTTCAGGTCCTAAAAGAAATAACGAGTTCGTTAACCAGCCATTTTTGATAAAAATTCAAAAAGTTAGAGCATTTTCAAAATTTTTGGGAGCATTTTTTTTTTAATTGTATGTACGACTAAACAATTTATCCCAATGAATTTTTTTCGATAAAAAGAAAATTCTCAGCTTTATAGCAAATTTGGTTTTTTGAAAGCCCCACAGAAGGATCGTACCAACTTTTTGGATTTTTTGAAAAATCGAAAATTTTTATTGCACAAAATATAATGAAAAATCAAAAATTCCATTTTGCCGTCAAACTATGTAAGATACAAAAAAAGATGAATAAGCCATAATTTTGAAACAAAAAAAAAGATTTACAAATTGGTTAATTACCGCTTCTTCATTTGACGCGTAATTTTTGTTTTATTCGTAAAAAATAACATAGAAAATACAAGGAAAAAAAATTTGTGAAAAAATGGCCCAAGTTACGAAAAAAAGACTCAACAACAATTATTACTTACCTGAAAAAGACCTGCGAATTTGTTCTGAATCATTATTTTATTAGCCACGCAGTTTTTATTTTAATCATAAAAATGACATTAAAAATATAAATGAAAAATTTGTACAAAAACGACAAAAGCTAGGAAAACAAATTAGTAGGAAAAAAATATTTACTAAAGAAAGAGATACAAAGTTGTAATAATTTATTACATTCTCATCATTTATGATTGTGAAAGTATTAGAATTGCTTGAAATTTGACACAACATTAAAATTTCGAACCAAACGACGCAAAATAAGAAAAAAATGTCTAAAAGAGAAATTGTAGGATATTTGGGTTTATGCATACAAATGATATGAATACCAAAATCCTATTCTACAACGCGAGATAGAGAAAAATGTCCGAAAAAAGTATTGTAGTTTTATCATTTATTTTATGGTGATTCAGACAATATACATTTACAAATGTCTCTCAAAAATCGAAGCAGGCGGATTTTTAATTTAAAATTCAACTTTTTGGCCGAAAAATGGATATTTTTTCAATTTAAAATTCCGCTGCTTAGTTAAAAATTCATGTATTAATTAAATATTTTCCTTTTTCGGTAGACAATTATCTTCTTTATTAAAAATTGTAGTTTTGGATTCAAAATTAATCTTTTTTGTTGAAAATTGAATAATTTTGTTGAAAAGTATCTTCTTTAATTAAAAGTCAAATATTTTGTTCAACATTTGTCTTTTTGTTTATGGATTCATCTATTTCGTTGAAAACTTTTATTTTTTAATAATTTAAACTATATTTGATTAAAAACAAAAAAATTTCATATGGATTAAAATATTAACTATTCAATTTTTCTTTGAAAATTCGTCACTTTTGGTTAGAAATTAATCCACTTTGTGGCAAATTCAACAATTTCATTAAAAAGTGTTTTTCTTGGTTAAAGATTCATCATTTTAATACGAAATTTATTTTTTGGGTAAAATTTTGACTATTTAAAAAAAAATATTTTGTTGAAAAATTATTTTTGAACTGCAAATTGAACTATTACAGTTGAAGATTCATTATTTTAATTGAAAATTCTTCTCTTTATTTGAAAATTTAACTTTAATGTTACAAGATGTTTTTCGTTGAAAATTAAGCTTTCAACTTTAAAATTACCTATTCAATTTCTGGTAAAAAAATTCTCTTTTTTATTTGAAAATTCAAATATTTCGTTTAAAATTCATATACTTGCAGAAAATTCTTTTTTTTGCGGTAGAGAAGCTCATTTATTTTATTGAAAATTTAACAGTTTTGTTAAAAAGTAATATATTTTGTTTGGGATTTTACGTGAGTCTAGAAATCGTTTCTTTAGATACGATTATTAAATTCTTATAAATTATTTTTATTTTCAGTTAAAAAAATTTATAAATGTTTGAAAAACATAGTTGTTCAAATAATCGTGAATAATTTGAAATCTAAAAAATTGTGGCAGATTCTCTTCTTTTGCTGAAGTGAACGGTTCATTAAATTAGGTAAATAACAATTGTGGCACAGATTTAATTTTTATCATGTAAATGATCAGCATTTTTTCATTATTGTACATCTAGTTGTATCTGGACCATTATGCCGTTACTGATTAAGTGGCACACCAGACGTCTGATTCACAATCGATTGCTGACCGACACTCTGGACTATTGCCTTACTTTTTCTGAATAAAACGTGTACTTTCACTCAAATATGATGATCATCAACCAAATATTTTCGGTACGCCTAGACAATTCATCTTCTAGAATTTTGAAATTTCTCATAAATTATTTTTATGGCATTTAATTATTTCATAAAGGTAAAAAGAAAGTGTATATTTATAATTCTAGGGGCGAGCTTTCCTCTATTATTTTTAATTGTATACCTAGCGTGAATGAAATATAGAAGGGGATAATAATAATAAAATGCCTATCTTCTTTCATCAATATTATTATTCCCAAATTGCTTATTTTTTAAAATGAAATTATGAAGCAGATTCTATTTTTGATAGCTAGAAGCAAAATTGAGATCAAGTATTAAAGATCCTAAATATTTTATACTGCATTGATTATAAAGTTTCTGATTTAACATTAAATGATGGTACTTAAAATGAATCCTTGAATAAAACTTTTTAATTAGAAAAATAGTCTTCATTTTCCAAATCCGAATCCAAGCCATCCTTTATCTTCTTCCTCTTTTTCTGGAAAGGGATGATAATAATGATCAAAATGTTGACGCACGGGTGCTTTTTGAACGACGACAATTTCCTGCTGAATATTTTTGAAGGAATTAAAAGCCAGGACAATCAAGGCAATTTTGGCAACCATTAAACTTCTCAAGAGCGACATTTTTATTTCAGCTAATGCTTTCGGCAATGAAAGAATCTGAAAATAAGCGAGGTTGGTATTAGCGATTTAAAAAAAATGGACGTGATGTATTAGAATGAAATATAAAGGAATAGGACAATATAGATTTAAGATTAGTAATTCTATTCCTTCTACTGATTCAGCTCGATTTGGTTATTCTTACTATTATTCTTAATATTAATTAATGATTCCTATTCACTCGCATCCATCAGTTGGTCAAGGAATCTTAGCTTTTCTAGGAAAAATACTGACCATTTATTCCTACACACAAAGGAAAACCTCCTATTCTAGAAGCTTCTCCTGCTTAACATTTATAATGAACCAATGCCGCAAATTTACTTCTATTACTGAAGAGGATTCTCCAACTTACCATGCCTAATGAATAAAGCCTGCCTATTTAAGGCTACTAATTAAAAACTTACTCTCCCAACTCTCCCTATCAAACAAATCCCGCCTACTCACTCCCACTAATAAATTAGATCCATCTACCTATCGTTTCTGCTAAACAACTTGCACCTATTCACTCCTATTACTGAAGACACGCCTCCCAATTACCATGCCTACTGAATAAATCCCGCCCATTTAGACACAACAATCGAATAATGTATCACACTCACTCTCCTTACCTAACAACTCCAGCCCATTCACTCCTGCTACTGATTAAGATTCTTACACTCCCTGTTTTAACTGGAAAAATCGTGCACATTCTGTCCTACTATTGAAAAAACTCATTCCACTCACCATTCTTACGGTATAAATTCCGCCAATTTAGACATACTAGCTTACAAATTTCTTATACTTGCTCTCCATACCGAAAAAAATCCCCTTCGTTCACTTCTTGCACTGAATAAGATTCTCCCACTCACCGTTTTTACTAAAAAAAATCGAACCCATTCACTCCTACGCCTAAAAAAGCTCCTCCCACTTACCAAGCCTACTGAAGAAATCCCGCCCATTTCATTCGACCAACAAAAAATTTCGCCCCTTACTCTCTTTACCAAAAAAATTTAATATATTCGCTCGGGCAACTAAATAAAATCTTTCAACCTATCGCTTCTGCTAAACAACTTGCACCTATTCACTCATATTACTGAAGACACGCCTCCCATTTACCATGCCTGATGAATAAATCCTGTCCATTCAGACGCAAAATCGAGAAATTTATCCCACTTCCTCTCCCTATCTAATAAATCCGGCCCATTTACTCCTGCCATCGAATAAGATCCTCCCACTCTCTTTTTCTACTGAACGTATTGTGTTAAATATACATAAATTTTTGTAGAAAATTCAACTTCTCGGTTAGAAAGTAATATTTTTCTTAAAAATTAAGTATTGGGTTCGAAAATCCAACGGTTCTATATAGAAAATTCATCTTTTTGGTGTAAGATTCAACAACTTATAGGATTTCTTTAGTTTCTGGTTTACAATTCGGTTTTTTCTCTTGAAAGTTTATCTGGCTTGGTGAAAAATATCCTATTTCCTTCTTGAAAATTCAACTTTTATGGTCGTAAAATGAATCTGATTTAGTTAAGGATTTTTTTTATTGAATTCAGCTGTGTTTAATTTTAAAGAAAAATCTTCTTTGAAATATTATCAACTATTATATATTTCACTGAAAATTCTTCTATCTTGGTTGAAAAATCGTGTATTTTGTTCAAAATTCAACAATTTTGTAAATTTTTTTTGTTGGTTTAAAATTCGGCTTTCTCGTCACAAAATTGATCTGTTTATGTAAAAATCTCATTTTTTGTTGTTAAAAATCTAACTAATCTCATAGTAAAATTAATGTTATTTGGTTGAAGATGTTTTGATTAAATTCAACTGTCTTTCGGTTGAAATTAAAAAAAAATTTTGGTTAAAATAATATTAATTATTGTATTTTTCGTTGAGAATTCGTCTATTTTTGTTGAAAATCCATCCTTTTGATGTAAAAATTCAACTTATTTGTTTAAAAGCGTTATTTTTAGTTGACAATTTTTTTTCTGATGAATAATTGCATGTATATTTTTTTTTTAATACAACTGTTTGATTGAAAATTCTCTCTTAGGTGGAAATTTAACTCTTCTGTTAAAAGTTCATCTATGTAGGTATGATTTGCATAGTACCGTGAGACAGGGAAATAGAATTACTAAAATTGAATATGATTTGTGATTTTCACTTAAGATTTAATGTGAAAAAATAATTTTTGATTGCTGATGAAAATAATTTCAACGAATTAAAGAAGTATTTCTGACGATCCAGCTGAACAATGCGGAAAAAGAAAACCCGTTTGAATATCACAGAATATTCTGAAAAACATGTCCACTACTTATTTAAAATTTAATTATATATATAATTTTGATTTTTAAATTATAAAATTAAAGGAGCGAACAAAGTAACTTTTTAGGTAACTTGAATTTACTTTATCTAGTAAACGTAACTTGTTACTCAAAAAGAGTAATTTACCCAACACTGGTTTATTCAGATTCCATTGCCGTACCGAAATAATTTATTATTTTATAATAAATAAATATAATTTAGTAAATAATTTTTAGTGTTATAATTTTAAAAGGATTTACTTGAAAAGGTCCTTACTTGTATTGCTAAAGGAATCATCATCATTGCTCTTATAATTCTCTGTAATGGCCCAGTTTTCTTTCCTCCTCCTCCTCCTCCTCCTCCTCCTCCTCCTCCTCCCGCTCCACCTCCTCCACCTCCTGCTGCACCTCCTCTACCTTCAGCGACATTGTCTGCAGAGAATGATGAATATCATAAGAAAGACCATGACTTTTACTTTTAAGTCGAGATACATTTACTGAAGAGCATTGTACTTTTCAATAGTAGGAGCCAAAGGAACTTTCAATTTTCCATAATTTTATAAGTGTTAAAAATTATAATAAAATTAGATTAAAATCCATCAAATTTAACTCAAAATTTTGAAAACCCATGTTTACAAATTTCATGAAGATAAAACAAATTTAATTATCTTTTCTCAAAATTCAACTAATCAATACGTTTGCATTCCTTTAATTCGAATTAGATTTTGCAATTTTACTATTTGAAAAGCTTGATTTTGATAGACGAAAAAAATAACTTTGAGATAGTATATAGATTTAGTTCTATTTGCTTCTATCTAGAAGCAAATGGAGAATAGATCAAACTTATCAAAACTTTACTTGTTATAAACACCCGAGGTATTACCTCCCCCTCCTTCTGAAATCGAATGATTAAATCCATCAGATCGTTTACATTTCTCCAAAAAAATACCTGAAGTCTTTGTGAAATAATTTATGTGTTTGTCAAATCTTTATCATTTTTCCGAAATCTTTGCAAATATTGTAAATTTTTGTAAAATCTTTTAAATGTATTATAAATATTTGATCATATTTTTTAAATGATTGAAATCTTGGGAAAATATTTGAAATCTTTGTTAGATTTTTTAAATCTATCCGAAAACTTCATGAAATATTTGAAATCTTTGGGAAATCATTGAAATATTTATAAAATATTTGTTTAAATTTTGAATTGTTGAAATCTTTGGGAAATCATTGAAGTCACCCTTACGAAACCTTTAGAATATTTGTAATATTTTTGGGACACCATTACATTCTTGTTGAAATCGTTAGAAAACTTTACGAAATATTTCAAATATTTTAAAAATAAACAATCATGTTTTTTAAATTATTGAAATATTTGGAAAATCATTAGAATCTTTGTGAAATCTTTTTAAATCTTTTCGAAATATTTAGGGGATACTTGAAATATTAGTAAAATCTTTGGAAAACATTAAAAATATTTTTGTAATATTTAATATATTTTTTAAATTGTAGAAATCTTTGGGAAAGTCATTGAAGTCTTTCTGGAATGTTTTTAAAATATTCGATTTTTCGCGAAACATTTGAAATCTTTCTGAAATCTTTAAAAAATCCTTAACATTTTTTTAAGATATTAAAAATGTTTTTTTAATATTTGATATTTCTAAAAGTTGTTTAAATCTTTGCTTAAAATTTGAAATCTTTGGGAAATTATTGAAAAAAATCTTTCTTAAATCTTTGCAAATCTTCGAAATTTTTTTGAAGCATTTGTGAAAATGTTGAAATCTTTGGAAAATCATTTATGCTTTGTTGAAAATTTTTGATCTACTCCAAATCTTTGTGAAATCCACGAAATATTTGAAATCTTTGCAAAACATTTGAAATCTTTGTGAAATGCTTAGAACATCATTGAAACCTTTGTGAAATATTTTTTCAGTATTTGAGAATATTTTTGAAAATTGTTTAAATCTTGGCAAACTTATTCAAGTCCTTGGGAAATCATTAAAATCTTTGAGAAATCTGTGGAAATCTTCAAAGTATTTTTGAAACATTTGTGAAATTATTAAAATCCTTGAGTAACCATTTATGCGTTTATGTAATTTTGAAATCTATCCAAAATATTTGAAATCTTCGTAAATTCTTTTAAATTTCTGGAAAATCATAGATATCTTTATCAAATATTTAAAATATTTTGTATATTTTTTTAAATGTTGAAATCTTTGAGAAATCATTGAAGTCTTTTTTTAATCTTTCTAAATTATCCAAATTTTTTTGCGAAACATTTGAAATTTTTGTGAAATCTTTAGAAACCCATTTAAATCTTTGTAAAATATTTTTAGTATTTTTAAAACATTTGAGAATTTTTTGCAAAATTGTTTAAATCGTTGCTAAATATTTGAACCCTTTGAGAAACTATTGAAATCTTTGTGAAAAATCTTTAAAATATTTAGAAATAATTAAAACCCTGTGAGAATGTTTTTGAAGTATTTGGTATATTTTTGAAATTTTTTTAATATTTGCGAAATCATTGGAGTATTTCTGAAATCTTCTAAAACTCTCCGAAATCTTTGCGAAACATTTGAAATCCTTGTGAAATTTTTTAAATCTTTGCGAAATATTTTTGAAATCTGCAAGAAATATTTGAAATATTATTGCAATTATTGAAAACTTTGTAAAATCTTTGGGAAATCGTTAATGTCTTTGTAAAATCGTATAAATCTATACCAAATCTTTGCGAAATATTTGAAACTTTTTTATATTTTTGGGAAATAATTGAAATCTCTCTGAAATCCTTAGAAACCATTGTGAAAAAATCTTTGCAATTTTTGAAATATTTGAAATATTTAGTAATATTTGTGAAATTATTTATGTCTTTGAGAAAACATTGATATCTTTATCAAATCTGTTAAATCTATGCAAAACCATTGCGAAATATTTGAAATCTTTTATGTCTTTGGGAAATCATTAAAATCTTTCTAAAATCCTTGGAAACCTTTTCGAAGAAATCTTTAGAATTTTGGAAATATTTTTGAAATATTTCGTAAAATTGTTGAAATTTTTGATATCAATTGGAAATCACTCATATACTTGTAAAATCTTCAAAATCTATCCAAAATCTTTGCGAAATTTTTGAATTTTTTGTGACATCTTTGATATGTTTGGGAACTCATTAAAATATTTTTAAAATCTTTGGAAATTATGACAAAATATTTACTAATATTTGTGAAATTATTAAGATTATTGATTATTATCGGAAAATCTTATGAAATAATTAAAGTCTTTTTGAAATCTTTGACAACTCTCTGAAACCTTTACAAAATATTTGAAATCTTTGAAATCTTCGAGAAATCATTGTCGTGTTTGTGAAATCTTTGTAAAATTTTTCTGAAATCTTTAGAAATCTGCGAAATATTAAAAGTATTTTTTTAAATATTTGGTAATAGTTGTAAAATTATGTTAATATTTGTAATATCTTTGGGAAATAATTAAAGCCTTCGTAACGTTTTTTTTTTTTTAATCTATCCGAAGTCTTGGCAAAATGTTTAAAAACTGTGAAATCTTTGAGAAATCATTAAAATCTTTGTGGAATCTTTGGGAAATCATTTAAGTCTTTGTAAAATCTTTCATCTTTTCGAAGTCTTTGCAAAATATTTGAAAACTGTAAAATCTTTGAAAAAATCATTAAAATTATTGTGAAATTTTGGTCAAATCTTTCTGAAAGCTTGAAACATCTTTATCAATTTTTTTAAATATTTGGTAATGCCTGTGAAATTATTTAAATCCTTGGCAACATGCATTTTATACCGGTGCGTATTATTATTTATCATTTAATAATTATTGTTGATTTATTATTATTTATGTACAATTTGTAGTTAGTATAATATTATTATACAATGTACAAAGTATGTTATTCCATATTATAACTTTATTCTCCTGCCCTTACCTAGAGAAAAAAAGCTCAACCGCTTCATTCAAAGGCACAAAACCCTTTAAATTTTAAAAGTCTGAAAACACCTTAATAATTCACCTTTGTCCCCAGCGGACCGCACGAAAAGAATGGTTACGGTGCAACCCGACGTACAATACTGTGCTTCCGTTTACCATACACAAAATGTAAAAAATAATTAATTAAATTATTATTATTATTATTTCTATAATATCTTAACACTTTTCAAATGAATTGATGGGACAATTAATAATCCACTCAAAGTTTAATTTTTATTTGGAGAGTGCACGCAAAAATTTTAAAACCTAAAAATCAGATATTAAAAAAATGTTTAATGTTATACTTTAAAAATAAATATATATAAATACATACCTGTGATTAGGTCTCTTAACGATAATTCAAATCCAATCGCTCCGTTTTCGCAAAACATTTTGATCCCAGGAATTACAGAAAAAACTTGTTTACTTTTCCTCAAATTTGTCTCAGAACTAAAATGGTATACCCTTCCGTCTGCCATTTTGGTAATCACAAAAAAGAGCATATTGTATAAAATAAATTTCCGTCCATCCATGCTAATTAATTTTCTAAATACACAACTCTCAAAAAATCACATAAATGCACAATTTTTTTAACGGCATTATCACTCACACGTTAAAATTTATTGGCACATTCGATTTTTGAAACAAAATTTTAAAAGTTGAATCAACATGAAGGATGGCTATTTTGTATCTCTCATATTACAACTTATGTTGTAAAAAAAATACATATATTCAGTAACTAGGTTATAAAACTTTGCTTTACTTTTTAGAAATTCGTTTTTTTGCTCGTTGAGTAAATCTGATCATTAATTCGCGAACGTCTTTTGATAAAATGAAATCATCGACTGATGAAGAGCAAGTGCAGATTGTGACTTGAGACCTGCAACAGATAAACTTTTTTCGCCGTTTCCTGATACCCCACTCAGAAAACTAGGTTATACGTACAGGAGAGATTGCACTCTATTTTGTAATAGCGGTGCTCTCCCTGCAGCTTCCGGATGGTCAACCAAGCTGAAAGAACGGCATGCCCTAAAGCTGGGATGCACTCAACAATCTTGCATAATGCATAACTTTTATGTAATTTAAGGAGTGAAATTAGTAATTTGAAAACATTATTTTCAAACTTCTTCATTAGTTTGTACCTTATTTTCATGAAGCACTAGCATAGAGTACAAATCAAATTCAATTTCAAACATTAGGATAGGCTAGGATAGGATAGTATAGTATAGTATAGCATAGCATAGTATAGTATTGTATAGTATAGGATAGGATAGGATAGGGCAAAGTAAAATAGGAGGGGATACAAGATAGTAGGACAGGATCGGACAAAATAGGATAGGACAGGATATATTGGGACAGAGTATAGGACAGGATAGGATAAGGAAAAATAGAATAGGGTATGATAGGACATGATATGATAGAATACAATATAACAGGACAGATAAGGATAGGATAAGATAGGGTAGACTATAAATAAATATGGGCAGAATAAGAGTTGATTATAAGCATGTCAAAAAGGCAGACTTGAAAAAAATATAGAAAAATTTTAGAAAATAAAAAAGGAATAGAAACCTAGTAGAGCACAGCAGACTAGAATAGAGCTGAATAGAAAGACACATAATTAAATAGAATGTAATATTAGAGACCGTACTTAAATTACAAAGCAGCTCAAGGGGGGGGGGGTCATGACAATATTTTACGATTTGTTGCAATAGGTAATCCTGAAGATTATCTCTTTAGTTTTAAACTTTCATTATTTGATTGTAAATTTAATAATTTTTTTTAAGACGTCCTTCTTGGTTGCAAATATTTTAACTATTTTGTTTAAAAAAATTTTTTTTGGTAAAAATTCCACTTTAGTCGCATAACAAACAACCTTATATTTAAAATCCATATTCTGTTGCTTATAAGTCAACTTAAACGGTTTTTGGATGAAAATTTTTTTTTCTGAAAATATGTATTTTTGATTCAAAATTCATATTTTTCAGTATAAATATTGCTTCTTTCTTGAATAAAACGCAACTATTTTGTAGAGAATTCAACTATTCTGTCAAAAATGTATTCTTTTTGGTTGAAAAATTGGTCTTTTTGGCTTCAAAATTACAGTTTTTCCGTATAAACTTATTGTTTGTTATAAAATTCATATTTTGATTTTGAAAATTCCACTGGAATCTTTTTTTGTATGAAAATCCAACTATTTTTTTTTTAATTTGTTTTTCGTCGAATAAAAATTCATCTGTTTGGAGATAAATTTGATCTTTTTTGGATAAATATGCAACTATTCGGTTGAAATTTAAAAAACTGTTTTGTTAAAAATTCAACTATTAGCCACAAAATTTACTTTTTGTCTAAAATTCGTATTGTGCTGTTAACATGTTAATTGAAATCTGCATAGGTGGAAATTCAACTCTTTTTTCGCAATGGGGGAGGGTCGGTATGGCCGGTTTTTGGCCTAATTTATTTTTTGACCAAAAAATCTGAAAAAATCATGGTAGTATCTTATAAGTATCCCGAGTCGATTGCACGCTAAATGGACTACCCTCCACCCCCCAACCACCCCTACAAATATAGGAAACACCACTACCCACC
>NC_046657.1:159103297-159107854 GCF_010883055.1 Belonocnema kinseyi
CGTCCTTTGACTTTTATCGCGTCAGGTTCAAGGTCATTGGAAGGTCAAATCGAGAGAAAACGGTAAAAAATCCAAAAAAATACGTTATAGGTTTTTGGAGTCACTAATTACGAATCTGGCATCCGTTGAACTCTATCGCTTCAGGTCCAAGGTCATTTAAAGGTCATTTGAAGGTCAAATCGAGAAAAACCGGTAAAAAAAATTTTTTTTTAAAATGTTATAGGTTTTTGGGGTCGCTGATTATGAATCTGGTGTCCGCTGACCTTTATCGCGTCAGGTTCAAGGTCATTTGAAAGTCAAATCGATAACATATTTTTTCCAGCGTTTTCTCTCGATTTGACCTTCCCATGACCTTGAACATGACGCGATAAAGGTCAGCGGACACCAGCCTAAAACATTTTTTTTAAATTTTTTACCGTTTTTTCTCGATTTGACCTTCAAATGACCTTCAAATGACCTTGAACCTGAAGCGATAGAGTTCAACGGATGCCAGATTCGTAATTAGCGACTCCAAAAACCTATAACGTATTTTTTTGGATGTTTTTACCGTTTTCTCTCGATTTGACCTTCCAATGACCTTGAACCTGACGCGATAAAAGTCAAAGGACGCCATATTTGTATTCGGCGACCCCAAAAACCATAGTAAACCCGAGCTAACCTCAGAATACATGTTTAGGAGTGTCAAATCTCTCGAAAATACAGTTGGTGGGTAGTGGTGTTTCCTATATTTGTAGGGGTGGCTGGACGGTGGAGGGTATTCCGTTCAGCGTGCAATCGACTCGGGATACTTATAAGATACTACCATGATTTTTTCAGATTTTTTGGTCCAAAAATAAATTAGGCCAAAAACCGGCCTTACCGACCCTCCCCCTTTGTCTTTTTGATTGAAAAATTCACCTGTTTTGGTAAAATTGTCATTTTTCTTGGACGAAAAATTAACAGTTTGGTTGAAAATTTATTAATCTTGTTGAAAATTCATAATTTTTTGTTAAAAATTAAACTATTTCGTAGAAAATTTGTATATTGTTTGAATTTAATATTTTCGTGTTGAAAAGAGATCTGAAATCTTTTCTGGATGAAAAGCTTCTTCTTTGCTTGAGTATTTATTTAAGTTAATTGACTTTATTAAGAAATCATTTTTTTCTTGAGAATTTATATGTTTAGTTAAAAATGTATCCGATTAGTTAAAGGTTTAACTATATTGTTAAAAAATAATACTTTTATTTGATAATTCTACTACTAGGGTAAAAGTTAAACTAAGTAGTTAAAAATTGATTTTTCTTCTTATTGAAGTCTTTTGTTGAAAATTTAACTGTTCAGTCGAAAAGCCTTTTTTCTTTTAAAATTGATTTTTTAAACTGAAAATTTTCCATTTTTTAAGATTGATTTTTTTCAGCTTATAATTCTCAATTTTTAGTAAAGAAATTTTTTCTTGATTTGAAATTTCATGTTTGTTATTTCCTCTTCTTTATCTCATCGTATCCTGGATCTATCGAATTTTATCTTTTTCCTTCTCAATTTACATCTATCTTTTTCTATTTCCATTTCAATCTAAATTAACGTCTATTTTTTTCAAGGCACTCTTCTTTATCTCATTCTATCCTTTATCTTTTCACGCCAATATTTTTCGGTCTCTCTGTTAATCTAAATTACCATCTATATTTGTTAACCTTCTTTACTTTTCCATCTATCAACGTCTATCTTTTTCTATCTATTTGTAATTCTCCATTCACGTGTATCTGTTTCAATCCCCCCTTCTCTATCTCATTCTATCCTTTATCTATCCAAGTCAATCTTTTTCTATCTCTGTGAATCTCAATTGCCATCCATCTTTTTTAATCCACTCTTCTCTATCCCCGACAATCTTTTTTTATCTGCTATTCTAAATTCTCACCCATCTTTATCAATCCCCTCTTTTCTGTCTAATCCTCTTCTTTGTCCGTCCACTTCAATATTTCTCTATCTCTCTGTCAACCTATATTCACGTATATCTTTTTCAATCCCCTGATTTCTCTCTTATCCAACCCCTGGTCCATCCACGTCAATATTTGTCTATCTCTCTGACACTATAAATTCCCATATATTTTTTTAAATCTCTTCTTATCTATCCTATATATCCTACATCTATCAACGTCTACCTTTTTATATCTCTATGTTATTCTAAATTCAAGTCTATTCTTTTCAATCCCCTCTTCTTAATAAAATCCTATCTATTATCTATCTAATTCAATCTTTTTCTGTCTCTGTTAATCTAATTTCCCATCTATCTTTTTTAATCACCTCTTTTCTATTCAGCTCAATCTTTTTCTGTCTCTGTAATCTAAATTCTCGTACATTTTTTTCAAGCCCCTCTTTTCTGCCTGATCCTCTCCTTTATCGATCCAATTTAATATTTTTCTGTCTCTTTATCAACCTATATGCACCTCTATCATTTTCAATCCCCTGATTTCTCTCTCATCCTATCCCTTATCCATTCACGTCAATATTTTTCTATCTCTTTGTTACTCTTAATTTCTATCCATCTTTTTTAATCCCCTCTTCTCTATCAATGTCAATCTTTTTCTGCCTTTTCTTATCTAAATTCTCGTCTATCTTTTTCAATCTCCTCTTTCCTGTCTTATTCCGTCCCTTATCTATCCACTTCAATATATTTCTGTCTCTCTGTCAACCTATATTTGCGTCTCTTTTTCAATCCCCTGATTTCTGTCTCATCCTACCCCTTATCTATCCCCGTCAATATTTTTCTATCTCTCTGCATATTTTTTCTACCTCTTTCCCAATGTCAATTCCACTCTATATTATTTAATCTTCTCTTTTCTATCCCATTGTATCTTCTATCTATAAACGTATATCTTTTTCTATCTCTTTGTTATTCCTAATTTACGTCTATCTTTCTGAATCCCCTCTTGTCTACCTAATCCTATCCTTTATCTCTCGAAATAAATCTTTTTTTATCTCTGTTAATCTAAATTCCCATCTATCTTTTTCAACTCCCTCTTTTTTGTATAATCATCTACTTTATCGATCCAATTTAATATGTTTCTGTCTCTCTGTTAACCTATATTCACGTCTATCTTTTTCAATCCCCTAATTTCTCTCTAATCATATCCCTTATCCGAAGACGTCAATATTTTTCTATCTCTCTCAAACTCTAAATTCCAATCTATCTTTTTGAATCTTCTCTCATCTATCTTATCGTATCCTACATCTATCAACGTCTACCTTTTTCTATCTCTTTACGATTCTTAATTTACGTCTATCTTTTTAAATCCCCTCTTGTCTACCTAATCCTATCCTTCATCTATCCAAGTCAATTTTTTTCTGTCTCTGTTAATCTAAATTCCAATTCACCTTTTTTAAACCTCTCTTCTCTATCCATGTCAATCTTTTTCGTCTCTGTTAATCTAAATTCTTGTCTATCCTTTTCAATCCTTTTTTTGTTTTTGGTCCTGTCCTTTATCTATCCACTTCAATATTTTTCTATCTCTCTGTCAACCTATATTCACGTCTATCCTTTTCAATTCCCTGATTTCTGTCCCATCCTATCCCTTATCTATCCACGTCAATATTTTTTTATCTCTTTGTCAATGCAAATTTTCCTCTATATTTTTGCATCTTCTCTTATCTATCTCAGCATATCTTCCGTCTACCAACGTCTATCTTTTTGAATCCCCTCTTGTCTACCAAATCCTGTCCTTTATATCTCTAAGTCAATCTTTTTCTATCTCTGTTAATCTAAATTCCCATATTTCTTCTTGAATCTTCTCTTTTTTGTCTAATCCTGTCCGTCATCCATCCACTTCAATATTTTTCTGTCTCTCTGGTAACCTATATTCACTTCTATCTTTTTCAATTCCCTGATTTCTGTCTCAACTTATCCTTTATCTATCCACGTCAATATTTATCTACCCTCTGTCCCTCTAAAGTCCCATCGATATTTTTAATCTTCTTTTCCCTATTCACGTCAATCTTTTTTGTCTCTGCGAATCTAAGTTCTCGTCTATCTTTTTCAATACCCAGATTTCTATTTGATTCTATCCTTTTTCTATCCACGTCAATATTTTTCTATATCTT
The DNA here is from genome assembly GCF_010883055.1 of Belonocnema kinseyi. Lineage (NCBI taxonomy): Eukaryota > Metazoa > Arthropoda > Insecta > Hymenoptera > Cynipidae > Belonocnema > Belonocnema kinseyi. The sequence continues at coordinate 159,107,372 of NC_046657.1, forward strand.
TGTCAATCTAAATTCTCATCTATCTTTTTTAATCCACTCTTCTCTATCTACGACAATCTTTTTCTGTCTCTGCTATTCTAAATTCTCACCTATCTTTTTCAATCCCCTCTTTTGTTTCTAGCCCTGTCCTTTATCTATCCATTTCAATATTTTTATATCTTACTTTCACCCTATATTCACGTCTATCTTTTTCAGTCCCCTAATTTCTGTCTGATTCTATCCCTTTTCGGTCCACGTCAATATTTTTCTATCTCTTTGTCAATGTATATTCCCGTATATATTTTTTAAGTTTCTCTCCCCTATCACATCGTATCTTCCATCTATCAACGTCTATCTGTTTCAATACCTGCATTTTTTGCCGGTGCTGTCGGTCAAAGTAATCAACAAGACAAATGAAATCAGTCTTCAGGCCCAAAAGTAGAGGCCCGGCAAACCGTTTTGCCAAGTTCAACACAGTTGTCGATTAGGGTATGGAAATAAATG
>NC_046657.1:159107954-159126872 GCF_010883055.1 Belonocnema kinseyi
CGTGGTCAGCGTAAAACTAATTTTTGTAAATAAATTCCCTAACTTTTTTATAGATTTCCAAATTTTTAGGGATAGAAAATGACAAGAGCACTCAATGGCGAAAATACTAAAAGGATTAAAATTTTTTATTAAAGAGATAGAATGAATCAAAGAAAAAGATAAGGTTCCTCGGTTACGAAAGATATAGAAAGAGAGGAAAAAATTGAACTCGTAATGGATAGATAGATTAAGGGGTAGAAAAAAATAAATGTCCTCGGTCATGAAAGGTAGGGAAATAAGCAAAGAATTATTGAGATTGGGCATAGGAATAGATAGTCCAATCTTTTCCTATCCCCCAATTTCTACATTTTTTAATCTTTCGACCTCCATCATAATTGCAACCGCAAATTGATAAGAGAACATAATAGAATATTAGAATAACAGAATAGAACAAAATATAATGGAAAAGAATAAAAAATAATAATACAAAATTTTTTTAAAATATAGAAAAGAATAAAAGAGTCATAATTTAGAGTACCATGGCATACAACAATAATGGCACAAAATAAAGCGTTAACTTCTTTCTAGGCTAGATGGCGCTATGAAGTAAAAGTTTTTTAAATAACATTTAAAAAAAAAAAGTTCTTCTTTCGCTCCTTTAAATTTCAGATTCCTTACACAATTTTACTCTTATTAATACGTAACACCGGCAAAATAATGCGTGTATTTATCAAAAATAATTCTTTTTCCGATCTCTCTGATAGCTTAAGGGAAAAAGCAACCGACCGTCAATCGGAATTTCTGTCATTCGATTCCCAGCGGAGCGAAGGGGTTTTTTTTCACACAAAATTTAATTTTAAAAATTTAAATTTATAGCTCCATCTAGTCTGAAAAAACGTTAAGAATTTCCCTTTATTTAAAGAGTTAACTTGGATCAACAGTGTCAATTTCTATTTTTACGGTGGGTGAAAAAGATATCTACACTGATTGGTGGTTGTCATCTCTCTGATGATAATACAGCTACCTTGAAAATATAGGATAATTGGAGAAAAATAGAATAGTTTTAATTAAAATAAGTTTCATTTTGAAGAAAATAAATATTTTGCATCAAAAAACTTTTTTTTAAATAATTTTTTAAACGAACCACAATTAAGAAAAGCGTTATGAAAAAGTATATTCTCTAAAATTCTATTTACAAAAATAATATAAACCTATAGGTAACTCTCTTAATGTTCTTCTATGTACATTAACAATTATTACAGTTATAGTTATTCACTAAAACAATCATGATTAATGAATAATATCTACCATATACAAAGACTTAAATTATAATATAAATACACATTTCCTTTAAAAATGTACAGCTCGTGAGTACGCAATTTAAATTTCGCGGCATTTAAAAAAAAATTATGGCGCGAAATTTAAATTACAGATTCTTCTTGTTCATTTTAAACAATTGTAATTATTATTTTTGAGCAGATATTCGTATTATTATTTTAATTTGTAGCCTCCATTTTAATATAGAACGAGTTTGAAGGTTTGAGAAAAGAATATATTAGAGTAATAAATACATTAAAAAAATAAATTAACTATCACGAAAGACGTGGAGTGCAGACACTAGGATTTATTTTTGGCTACTAACTATAAAGTAATTCTATGAAGAAATTGCCTAGTTACTTTGGTTTTGTTGGTACATCATCCTTCTACTTTCAAAAAGACAGATCTGAAAATTGTATTTTAATTTATAAACAAAGTTCGGTTAAGAATCTAGGCTCATTATAAATCGAGTTTGAAAACTGACCTTAATCTCGATATGTAAAATCCATCCTAAATCATATTATGGCATTTTTAAAGGGTGAACTGTTATCTTTGAAGTTCTTGATTCAAAAACCTCATAACCCTATAATACTGTGAGTTTCAATTTTTATCAATTTTAAAGAAAGAGCGAAAAACGCACTTAATTAAAAACCTTTAACATTTTGCAAAACTCAACTGATATTTCGAGAAAATTTTCAAATTATTCCGAAAGATATCAACAGAAAAAAATTTAAAGAAAATCCAAAGCCAATTTTTGGACTAAAAATGCTTGAAAATAGGCTGAAGTTTGTATCCTATTTTTGAGTTTTCATCTTGAGTATTTTTACAGAATATGAAAAAAAAACGTTAGGCCCATGAAAAAAATCTATATTTGTTGTATTTAAGCCATTCATGTGATTTTTTCGAAAATAAATAACGAGTTAAATTTTTTTTGGATAAAAATCCAGACAAAAATAAATGCGTTTAAAAATTATATTGAGAGGTTCCGCAAGAACCATGAAGTTTAACGTGTATTTCCCGTAAGGAAAAAGACGACTTTTTAAATTTTATTCAGAATCCTTAAATTAGTTGAATCGAGTTGAAACTTAATAATTATTATCTTAAAAGGTAGCAACACATTACATACGAATAATTAATTAAAATTAAAATTAATTGAAATTAGAGGTTTTCTGAGTTTTTGATGCTAATTATGACTTTTTCCGGGTATTAAATACAAAGTGTTACTAATACATAAAACACTACTTTTAACTGATAATTAAATGTTTAAATAAATTGGTTTAATAATTTCTTATCTTTTTGAGTAAATTTCTCTTATATTAGAATAAAAAGTCAGGGATTTTCCAAATTTTACGACATATTTCGAACTTTTCAGTTACATCAAAGCAATAATCAATTAAATTTAACATGAATAATTATTTGAACAATTTATTATTATTTCTAATAATATTCTTTTAGAATAATGCTGGAAACATGCAGTTTTTTCTCAAAAATGTCACTTTTCAAATATAGTAGCGTAATTATCAATTAATGTTAACCAGAAAATAGTTTAAACAATTTATTATTATTGTGAATAATATTCTTTTTGAATAACGCCAGAAATTGCAGTTTTTTTCTAGAATGTTTTACTTTTTGTCTATTTTTCTCTCATAATCGGATATAACTTAATGCAAGTTAGCAAAAATAATTGTTTAAACAATTTATTGTTGTTTATAGCTATCTTCTCCTATAGTGATACTAGATAGTTGCGGGTCTTTTATGAAATTTTCCACTTTTGGTCAACTTTTACTTAGAATAAGATAATAACTAGAAAAAGTTAACAAACATATTTGTTTGAAGCATTAAATATTATTTTAAATAATATAATCTTCGAAAAATACCAGACAGTAATGTTTTTTTTAATATTTAAATGTTTGTTCTTTTTTCAGTAAGGGCGATGCCAAAATGAATAAAACTTAACAAACTCAATTGTTTAAACAAATCATTATTGTTTATTATAACTTCTTCTATAGTAATGCCAGATAGTTTTGGATTATTATAAAATTTTGTATTTTTTGTTAACTTTTCTCTTCTTGAAGTAATAATTACTGTTAGTTAACAAACATAATTGTTTACACAATTGATTATTTTCATAACCATATTCTCTTAGATAAATACTATAAAATTGCAGTTTTTGCTGAAATTTTTTACTTTGTTTTGGCTTTTTATTTATGAGAAAATAATAAATAATCAAAAGAGATCATTGTGTTTTAAAATTCTCTTATTAGTATTCATTAATTATTATTCACTTTTCTTTTAAACTATACATTTTAGTTGAAAATTCAACTATTTTGTGAAATATAAACATTTTTGTTGAAAATTCAACATTTTTTGTAAAAAATTCGTCCTTTTGGCATGAAAATTCCACATTTTTGATAAAAAAATTTCTTTATTAAATCAAAAATTTTTCTCGGTTGAAAGTTCTTCTTATCGCTTAAAAATGTATCAATTATAGGAATTTCATCTTTTTTGACTAAAATTGCAACTACTTTATTAAGAAGTTTTTTTTTATCGAAGATTTTTAGCAAGTTTTGTTAAAAATTCGTCTTCTTTGGTTGAATTTTTACTTCAGTTGAATTTTTATTTTCAAATTAAAATCTTCTGTGGTTGAGATATCATCTATTACATTTTTCGTTGAAAATTCAACTACTTAGTTGAAAGTAGAAATACTTTATTACAAATTTATTTCTTTGGTTGATGAATAATTATCTTAATTCAAACACCTTTTTTTTATTTAAGAGTTAAAAATTTCAGAAATAACTGCAACTTTCTAGTAATTATCTAAGAGAAGATATTCATAAGCAATAAGAAATTTTTTAAACAATTATGTTTATTGAACTGCATTAATTATCTTCTCAAGAAGAAAAAGTTGACAAAAAGTGGAAATATTAAAAAAAACGTAACTTTCTAGAATTATTCTGAGAGAATATTGTTATAAATAATAATGAATTGATATCAAAAATTACTTCAGTTAAAGTGAATTGACTAATGCCTCGCTCTAACTGAAAACTTAAAAATTCGGAAAAAACTGCGACTCTCTAACTCTATTCTAGGAGAAAATGGCTAAAAACAATAATCATTTAAAACAATGTATGTAAACATATAATTGTCAGTAGAAAGTAGCATTTTATGTATTAAAAATACTTTGTATTTAAAAAAAAAAAAACCGCAAAAAATCGTAATTAGTCCCAAAAACTCGCAAAACACATTTTCTTACTTATGGGGGTGATTACTCCTTATGGGAAACGACCATTATATAACTAAAAAATCTTTAAAGACGTTAAAACTTCTCAACTATTTATGCTACAACATTCTTTTTTATTAAATTTTTCGAAGATTTGTGAATTTTTCTTTTTTTTTTTATAACTTTTACGTAAAATTCACCTGAAACGTAGAATTAAAAAAATACTGAAGTCCTTGACATATTTTTCAAACTCTAAAAGGGATCAAAATTAAATTATTTTTTTTCCTTCGAGAAAAAAAAATCACGCGAATTGCTCAAAATCCAAATATCAAATTATTATTAAAGAGGGCGCCCCAAAAGAATCATTTAGAGGGTACAAACTTTAGTCTGTTATTTTAAATAAGACTTGCTTCTGAGCAGAAATTTTCCAGTTAAAATATTCAAATGTCCAAATATTTAAAATAATAGAAATAAATTTTTTCAGACTTATGAATATTGACCAAATTGAAAAACAAATAAGTCCCAAGTCCTAGGGCGGAGGATATTTTCCAAATTTCCTTTTCTGTAGACCAATTTCGAAATTGTTTTTGGCACTGATATTTGTCTTCCTAAAAAATTTATAAATATAAATAAATAAATTTATTCAAACTAAAAGCCTATCCCTTATAATAATAATGTTGCTCCTCATCGGGCGGTGGACCACTGGCGGATGGCCAAGCACTATATGGTTGACCATGAGAGTGGTGGTACCCATCGCCACCCTGAAAATGAACGTGAACAGGTTGTGGCTGCGGTGGCCAAGCATGGCCATAACCTTGGTGTTGCCAGGCATTGTAGAATTTTGCTAAGAAACTGCTTATTTTTAGCATCAGCAAAAGGAGGCCTGAAATAGAAATTTATTTGTAGAAAATATTTTTCCACAATATTGCAAATAGTTTAATAAAGTGGGAATTCAACTTTTATTTTTATGAAAATATCTTTGAAGCTACACTTGACGCCCGATATAAGAATATCCGGTTGAACATACAATTTTGTTGCTTTGTTAAAAATTCAAAAATTTTGTTAAAAAATAAAATATCAATCTTTTTAGTTAAAAATTCCACTATTTGTTGAAACATAAACTTTTTTATGGAAGATTTATATTCTCGGTTTTAAAATTCAAATTTTTGTAGAAAATTATTTTTTTAGCATGAAAATTCCCAATTTCAGATATTTTTTTTCTTCATTAACTGAAAAATTTTACATGGTTGAAAATTTAACTATTTTGTTAAGAACTCGTTTTTAATTGGTTGAAAATTAATTCTTCATTGAAAAATTTATCTATTCCATTATTGCATGAAAGTTTATCTTTTTAAGTTGAAAATTTATATATTTGGTTGAACATTGATTTTTTTGTTTAAAAATTTCACTATTTTGTTTCAAATTGTATTTTTCTGGTTAAGAAGTAATTTTAGAACTAAGAATATCATTATTTCATTTTTAGTTTAAAAAATAGTTGACAATGCATGTATTTTGTTAAAATTTTTCTTTTTGGTCAAGAATTCTATATAATTGAAAATTCATCGTTTTATTCGAAAAATTGAACTATTTGTTGGTTAGAAACTTTTTTTTCAGATCCATCATTGTAGTTAAAAATCCTTTTTTTTTATTACAAATTTGATTATTTTGTTGAAATTTCGTCTTTTTTGGTAGATTGTTCATTAGGGTGGTCCTTATCTACTCTTCGAGGATTACTTTTTTCGAATTTCTTTGGTCCCACCACAAAATTTAAGCAAAATAGGTGAATCTTAACATGTGGCTCAAGCACTCAAAGTTTCTAATGCAATTAACATGGGGAAAAATACCGTAAAATTTCAAATGTAGTTAAATTTTTTATATTACATCGGAATTCTTTGGCTCTCTAGATTTATGATCTTTAGGCTATGTTGAAAAATTATATCTACACGAAAATTTTTTCTTCTTCGAAGTTTACAAAATGGTGGCTCCCTAAATTTAAGCAAAGATTTAATTTCTACAATTAAAGAGAAAAATTCATCAAATTGAACGCCCAAATTTCGTTTTTCGAATTAATTATTTCTTTGTTTCTCAGCGACTGCTTTTCAGGTGACAATTAAAATGCTACATTATTGTAAAAAAAAACATATTTCGTAATATATGGAAGTCAAAATGTTGAAAAATGAAAAATGGCACCTTATGAAATACTCAACAACTCGAATTTTCTATGCTTTTCGTCTAAAGATCTTCGAATTTTGAATAAAATTTAATTTTATTCTTAAAAAATGTATGGATGGAAGTACATCTCGAAATTTTCACTGAAGTAAAAATGGCGCCTCATTACTATTTTAAAAAGTAATATCATTTTGACAAATTTGAACAAAATATGAAATAAATTTTCGGAAAGAATGTAGTGATTCTTAAAGCCACTTGCTGCAAAGTTCCTACAGCTGCAGTATACTGAGAATTTTTTTGTTCTTGATTAAATTTAAAAACTTTTCACTAAATAGTCAGGAATGTGGCTTTTTTGTTATTTTATTAAAAAAGCTTTAACAATTTTTTAAACGTTTTAAGATTTGAGAATCACTTAATCTTTTACGAAAATCTATTTCATATTTTCTTCAAATTTGTAAAAATAATGTAACTTTTTTAAAACAATAATCAGGTGCCATTTTTACTTTACTGAAAATTTCGAGATGTACTTTCAACCATACATTTTTTAAGAATAAAATAAAATTTTGTTCAAAATTTAAAGTTCTTTGGACGATAATTAAAGAAAATACGAGATATGAATATTTAATTAGGCGCCATTTTGGATTTTTTTAAATTTCGATTTACATGCATCACAAAATATATTTCTATACGATGATGTTGCATTTTAATTGACAACTGGATAGTTGTCACTGAGAAACAAAGGAATAATGAGTTTGAAACGTAAACTTTGGGAGGCCATCTTTAATTTTTTCAAAATTTTGAATTTTAAATGTCATCACGTGCTTTCTAATAAATAAATCTGCCTCTTGTAAGAATTTGACGAGATTTTGACATTAATTGTGGAAATTGTAATTTTTTTTCAAATATAGGGATCCAAAATTTTTTAAATTTTGAAAAAAAATATTTTTCAACCAGGTATATTTTTTGAACATAGTCTAAAGATGATAATTTTACAGTGCCAAGGGATTCCAATGGAATATAAAAAAACTAACTGCATTTAAAATTTTACGGTTCTCTTTCCCGTGTTAATTCCATGAGAAAGTTTCAGTGCTCTGGGCCACATATTAATATTGACTGGTTTCGCTGAAATTTGGTGGAGATCATTTTTTCGCCATTCAAAGAAAATAGGGGGGGGGGGGTGAGACCAAGGAGAATCCAAAATTGAAAAATAAGAGCCACCTTTGACTTCATAGTGAAAATTTCATCATTTTGTGAGTACATTCATTTATTTGGTTTAAAATTGAACCATTTTGTTAAGATTCTTTTTTTTTTGTTTTAAATTAAGTTTTCAACTTTAATTATAAATATTTCATTTCGGGATAAACATTAATTTTTTAGTTTAAAATGCATGTATTTTTTTTTTAAATTGTATAGAAAATTAAACCTGTATTGTTGAAAATTCATCGTTTTGGTAACAAACAGTTAAGTTCATTTTATAAAATCATTTTATTGATTAAAATTTTAACTATTTTATTTTTTTTTAGAAATTTTATAGTTGAAAATTAACTTTTTAACTGTAAATGTAGCTATTATAGCTCTGGTTCACAATTTATCTTCTTTAGTTGAAAATTCATGCATTCTTTTTTAATTCGTCTTTTTAGTTGAAAATTCATTTCTTGGGTTAATTCTGTCTTATTTTATTCGAAAATTTAATTCTTTAGTCAAAAGTTTAACTATTTTGTTGAAATTCATATACTGAGTTAAAAAATCATCTTTTTGAAAGAAAATGAAACTTATTGCTTGAAACTTTATCTGTTTGGTTAAAAATTCACTTGCTTGGTTAAAAAATTAATCTGAAGGAAAAATGTATAATATTATAACGGTCAAGAAGAGTGAAGCATTGATCAGGGAAAAGTCAGAGAAAGATAGGAAATTTCGGAAATTGGTACAAGAATGTCAAAAGATTTTCGATATTATAAGAGATGTCATAATATTTCAAAATATTTCAGAGATTACAAATATTTCTAAATCCTTCTAGAGAGATAGTTCAAAAATATTATTAGGATGCAAGTTATTTTAAGAGATTACGAGGATATTTTAAAATGTGAGGAATTACAAATTATTTAAAAAGAATTAGAAGATCTAAAGTAGCTTCCCGTGTAGAAATTCAAATCGGGAACTAGTCTGGTTCCCGACCATTCGACCCCACTTAAAGTGGGGGGCTAGTCGGGTCATCTGATTAGCCCCCGACCAGTAGCGTCACGGAAGATTAGTCGGGGGCTAGTCAGGTGCCCCGACTTATCCTAGTCGGGACCTGATCGGGTACTACTAGGGGCCATATGATAATACATCCGCGTGGAATATTAACCAAACTCCCCAAAATTTGTGGAACATTTCCAAAAATTTTGTCAAAATACTTATTACTTACGGAAATCTACATAAACTTTTTTGAAATATTATAAGTGCTCAAATTTACCCAAGATTTAATAGAGACCATATCCTACGCTTAAAAATGCATAAATTTATGTAATTAAAATTCCCCAAAATTTTTGGAATATTAAAAAAAAAACTTGAGCTGAAACACATCAATGGAAGAGTTTCGCTCTGAAGTAACCGCCATGTTTGTCACGGTAGTCTCTGCTCCAGGTAATTATGCTTGGTTACGTGTGGACTGCTGTCTAAAACACTCGACGCGTCATTTCTGTTGCGCGAGAGGCGGCACGTCGCGCCCTTGCGGATTTTCTTTAAAGCTACCAGTCCAGAACCGCAAGACTCAAATAAAGGTGGTAGCGAAATCTGAACTGTACCGTGCTTACTAATTTACTACTGGTATACTGCTCTTCACTGATTAATCAAAAATGTTTTCTCTTTCTAATTTTAACTACCTGAAGGATTAGACTTTATTTACATATGGCAAACCTTTCATCATCTGTACAAATTTAGAGTCTCATGACTTTCGGCGGACTTTTCACCTACATCTATATTTACCTTTTCCAATATGTATTTTCTTATAATTCCATACGAAGGTGTTTATAAATGTTCCTAGAAATTCGCAATTTTCTCAAAAATACTACAAAAAATAAGATTACGTCTTTTTGAAGATTTTAATCGTTGTTTTTATAAAAAGTTGATTTTCGTACAAAATTATTAACCTAATAATTATTTATTAAGTATATTTGAGATGAATTTAACATTAATGAATCTTTTCCCCAAAAAACGATATGAAATTATTGTTAAATATATTCTTAGTGTTTAAGAATAATAAAAATCATTAGTGAACAAAAAGGCCCGAATAGCCCTTGACCAACCACCGACCAGGCCCCGACTAAAACATTGACAACAAAAAGCCCGACTAGCCCCCGATTAGAGCCCAACTTGTAATAGGGCCAAATGGGGTCATTTCCACACGGATTCAAGGCATTTCAAGAGATTTCAGGGATGAAAGTTCATTTCAGGAGATTTCTAAATATTTCAAAAGATTACATAAAGTTATTAAATTAAAAAAAGTGAAATAACCTAAATTAAAATAAATTTTTGATATCGTAAATAATAAATTTTCACAAATATGTGATTTTTTTAATGAGTTACATTCCTATTTAGAAAATGTAATGACCAGAACATAATGGTTCAGAATCAACCACAAAAAATGGATACCGATACATTTTTTTGCAGACCTTTATGACCTGTTCGCTTTTCGCATCCAAAAGAAATGTCATAAATATACGGTATATGTAAATTGTACGTGATCTACTTTCTAGAGAAAATGCTAAAAGTGGAATGAGGATTGCAATCTTCATTTTTCATATTAACATACCAATCATCAGTCCTTTTAAAGAAATCACGATCAGTACTGCCAACATAGTCGTCATAACTCCCATTTTATACATCAATGGAGCCAGCATCATCATTGTCACTCGTCTATGACCAAACGTACGGGCTCCATTTCCTTGTCCTTAAAATAAATTTCTAATTAAACAATAATTAATAAACAATTACCAATAAAAAATTTTCTATTCAAATTCTATCTTTAACACAATAGAGCAAAAAATTTCAACATAAATGAATTTTGAAGCAAATACATTTTCCACTAAAAATTTCAATTTTCGACAAAACATGGAGCAGTGGAACTTTCGGTTGATAAAATAATTTTAAAAGAAACATGCGTATTTTCAAGAAAAAGTTCAATCTCGATTTGTACAAGAGACGCTATATTGTCATCCAAAACTTAAATAATTAAATTTTAAGTTAAAAAAATGCTTTCCAAAAAAACTTACTTTAAAAATAATAGTTACATTTTCATACAATGATGAATTTTCAAATCAAATCGTAAATTTTTCGCTGAAATTGTGGAATTTTAAACCAGAAAGATGAAATTTTGACTAAAATTGTGAATCTTTAACTAGAATAATTGAATTTTTTTAACAAAAAGATCAATTTCAACAAAAATCAAATAATTAAATTTTTAGTAAAAAAAAAATTAATGTTCAACCAATGAGATGAATTTTCAACTACAATTATGAAATATTCAACTTGAATGATACTTATATTTTCTGTCTATTATTAAAGTTGAATATTCCATAATTGTAGTTTAAAATTCATCTTATTGGTTGAACATTAATTTTTTTACTAAAAATGTAATTATTTAATTTTTGTTGAAATTCATCTTTATGGTAAAAAATTCAATTATTCTAGTAAAAGATTCATGATTTTAGTTAAAAAACCAGCTTTCTGTTTTGAAGCTCAACAATTCCAACTAAAGATTTACGATTTTAGTTGAAAATTTATCATTGTCTGAAAATGTAACTATATTTTTGAAAGTGAATTTTTTTCAAAAGATTCTTTTTTCGTGGAAAGTAATTTTGTCGACTAAAATTTTTACTCATTCCAATTGAATATTTTGTATTTTGAGTTGAAGGTTGATCTATTTGATTCACATTTATTTTTTAACTTAAAATTTAATTATTTGAGTTTTTGATGAGAATTTAGCATCTTTTGTACAAATAGAAATTGAACTATTTCCTTGAAAATACGTATTTTTGTTTGAAAATTATTTTATCAACTAAAAGTTTAAATGTTCCATTTTTTGTTGAAAATTTGATATTTTTAGTGGAAAATGTAAGTATTTGTTTCAAAATTCATTTATGTTGAAATTTTTTGCTATTGTGCTAAAGGATGCTTAGAATGAACGTCATTAATTAAAATAAATTGGATCTTACGGTGAATATAAATATGTTATTTTTAGTTAAGCGGGAAAATTGAAGAAAAAATAATAATTTGTAACCGAAAAAAAATACATTTTAAACAAAATAGATAAATTTTCAGCAAAAAATTCGTTTTCATAAAAAGAGAAACAAGATTTCAATTAGACAGCTCATATTTTAAGGAAAGAAATGACTTTTTAATGAAAATTATGAATGTTCAACCAATAAAATTATGTCTAACAAAAGAATTCAAGTGTTATCTAAATAGATTAATTTTCAACCTAAAAAATGATGTTTTTACTAAAAAGATAAATATTTCACTGGAATATTTTTATTTTTAACTGATAAAAAGGATTTATAACCAGAAAGATGAACTTGCAAAGAAAAAGGTAATTTTTCTACCAAAAAATCGATTTTTTAACAAAATGCGTGGATTTTCAATGAAATGGTTGAACTTTCAATTCAAAAAGACAAATTTTCCCCAAATTGTTGAATTCTGAACTAAAAAAGATCAACTTTCAACGAAAATTAAAAAAATTAAATTTTCAATTGAACAAATTCATTTTCAACCAAACCTATTAACTTTAAACTAAAATGATGAATATTCAACTGGAATATAGTCGAACCTCGTACCAAACAGGTAAATTTTCAACGATAAAGATTAATTTTCCACAAAAAAAAGAATTTTCCACAAAATAAATAAATTTTTAAACAAACAGTTTAATCTTAAAACGAAAATATCAATTTTCAACCAATTTTCTAATCAAAAGTAGAATAGTTAAATTTTCTGTTAAAAATCTAATGCTCAACCAAGAAAAAAGACGGATTCTCAGAAAAATAGCTGAATTTTCTGTAGTAATGCTTAAATTTTCAGTTTAAAAAATTGATTTTCAACAAAGTAGTTACATTTTAAACGAGACATGAATTTTTTATTAAAATGTAAAACCTTAAACCACAAAATTAATTCAAAAAAAAAGTTTTCAAGTCCAAAGCACTCAATTGAATTTTTAACTAAAAAAAAAATAAATGAAGTCGCAACTACTCCCACTCTAAAAACTACTTAAAGTATTTTCTTTATCTAAAATTTTGAAGAAGACACTTTCAAATTGTGAGAAATTCTGACAGGGATTTTTTAAAATTCTTTTCTTCTAAACCTGAATAATAATTCTTTTAAAAAATTCCTATTCCATGTCGAAAATTCCCTGTTCCAAGTAAAACGATAATTATTTTCTAAAATTTGCCTACAAAAATCGATGTTACTAAATATCTCGAAAATATCGAACACGTTGCTGTCGATAACCTGATTGGTTTTGACAATGCTTTCATAGAACTTTCAGTTACTGTTTTCAGGTTCTTTATCCATTAATAAAGATTTATACATTTTCTGAACCATCAATTTTTTATTTTGAAATTTGCAAATAATGTTACTTAATCATAAAATTCATTTATAAAACTTATTTTGAAGAATTAGAAATATATGAAGAAGTTTTTTAATAATTTTGAGATCATTTTTTTTCTAAAGATTTCTGAGAAAGTTCGTAGTGTTTTAGATTTAATTTGAAAAAATGATTTTATGTTTTAAAATTTCAAAATGCGAGGAAAATTAATATAGAATAGTTTAAGGAAATTCTTTTAATTTTTCAGGATTTAGAATTTTTAGTTTAACTAAATCTTGCAGGGCGTCAAGAGAATGAACTAAATATTCTTAAGATTCATAGGAAAATTCAAAATAACTTTTTTCCTAATGAATTATAAGAGAAAATTGAACAAGATTACAAAACATCTTAAATTATTTCCTAAAATATTTGAAAAATAGTGTAAAAGATTATAAAATAAATATTTGCCATAATACATATTCTTAGAGCAAATATTACGCTTAAGAGATACTTAAAAGTTTCAAAAAGATTTACATATAATTAAAACTTTTAAGCTATTTTTGGAAGTTTGTAAGCATTTTAAGAAATGAAAAAAAAATTCTTTAGGTTCCTAGGAAAAATTAAAAAGATTTTTTTGAAAATTAATTTCAAGAGAAAATTTAAAAATATTTCAAAAGGCTTTTAAAATCGTGAAAGAAGAATCTGAAAGATTCTAAAACAATTCTTCTAATTTTACAGAATTTGAAAATATCATGAAAAATTTGAATGATTTAAAAATATTAGAAGGTTAAAATTATTGGAAAGGATTAAAAGTTAATTTCCAAACAAGAAATATGACTTTTCTACCATGAAAGATGAATTTTCGACAATAATGAGTACAAAGCTTTTAAGCTAAAAAGTAGAATGTTTTAAAAAACAGTAGACATTTAAATCGGAAAAGATGAATTTTTAACAACAAAAATTAATTTCAATCAAGGAATATGAAGTTATAACAAGATAGTTGAATTGTCAATCAAAAAGTTGAACTTTTAACAAACCAGAAACATTTTATATAAAAAAATTTTTTTCAACAAAATGCATACTTAAATTTGTTACCAAATAAATGGATTTTTAACTTATACAATATACATGTATATTTTATTTTGTTAAGAATTCATGTATTTAAAAATGAAACTGTTTTTGTAGAAAGTCCAACTATATTGTTAAAAAGTAATTTTTTTGCAAAAAATTCATCCTTCTGGCTTGAAAACTCAAATGTTTGGTAGAAAATTAATCTTATTTGGTTGTGGATTAAGCTATTTGTTTAAACATTTTTCTTGTTTGGTTAATTTCAACTTTGGTTGATTTCCAAATTAAAATCCTTTATGGTAGAAATAATATCCGCTATTATATTTTACATTCAGAAGTCATCTATTCTGGTTCAAAGTGCATGCATTTTGTTACAAATTTAACTATTTCGGTAGAAACTTGAACTAGTTGGTTCAATAATAATGAACGTTTTTTTTTTTTTGAAAAATTCATATTCTAGTCTCTTCTGGTTGTAAATTTAACAATTTTATTGAAAATTCATTTTTATTTTAGACAGAAAATTCAAATATTTTGGTAGCAATTGAAACTATTTTATTGAAAATGTGTATTTTGGTTTAAAATATAACTACTTGGTTTAAAGTTGAACTACCTTGTTAAAAAAAAGTGAAACGGTCCTTTCATCCGAGCGTGAATTTGCAAACACGCGAGGATAAAAAGACTATTTCACTCCGAGGTACGGAATATACTATTTTATGAATTAGATTTTTAAATTATAAAATTAGGGGAGTGAAAAAAGTAATTTTTTACGTACCTTGAAGTTACTTTATCTGGTAACTGGGAGTAGTTAAAGTTACAAGTAACTTAACTGTAACCAGTGACCTTTTTTCGCTCAGTAACATAACTGTAACTATTTATTCAACAAAAAGTAACTTTTTCAACACTATGACCGAGAAATATTCCTAATGCTGAATTAAAAAACAGGAGTCTGAATTTATGAGACCAGTGTTGGGTGGTCACTTGTTACAAGTACCTAAGTTACTGAAATGTTAAGTTATTTGTAACTTTTAAGGTAATTTCGTTACTATTTTAACAAGTAACTTCTAACGTAACTTAGTTACGATTTTCGCAACAATTTGTAACTTTAATTTTAGTTAATTTAAAGTTTATTTGTGTATTTTGTTATCTCCTATTACAAAAGTTTTATGTAACTGTTATGGATAGGAAAATATTCTCTTTTGGTTGAAGTTTCAGCTGTTTAATTTCAATTGCATCTTTTTTGAAAACATTCAAATGTAATTAATATCAAATTAAACTCTTTTTCTTTTAAACACACAGTATCAAATATAATATTTTTCATTGTAAATTCGTCTGTTTTTTCTTTTTTTCTTTAACTACTGGGTTTAAAAATCATGTGTTTTGGTAGAAAGTTCAACTATTTGCGGTTAAAAAGTAACTTTTATGTTGAAAATTCATATTTTTGGTTTGGAAATGAATCTGTTTTGTACAAAATTCGTCTTTTTGTTTCAAAATTCAACAATTTAGTTGAAAGTTTTATTTTTCCTTGATCAAAAATTCAACTATTTTAATAAAAAATTAATGTATCATGATATCATCGATTATATTTTTCGTTAAGAATTCATCTATTATGGTTGGAAACTTATGTATTTTGTTCAAAATCCGACTGTTTGTGAAAAAAAAACTAAAATTTTTGTTCAAAATTCATATTTTCGGATTGAAAATTCAGCTCATTTGTTAAAAATTGTTGTTTTTAGTTCGAAAAATTCATCTCTTGGTCAAAAAATGTCTGTGGAGAATTAAAAAATTTTTTTGAGAATGCATCTTTTCCGGTTGAAACTTCAACGACTTGGTTGGAAGTGAACTATTTTGTTAAAAATGTAATTTTTTGGTTGAAGATTCCTAACTTTAATCGAAAATTTCTTGGGTTTGAAATTTAATTTTTTTGATTCAAACTTTTTTTCATTGAAAATTAAAATAATTTAGTAGAAAATTGAAACCATTTGTTTGAATATTAACTTTTACGTTGGAAACTTAACTGCTTCATTAAAACTTCCTATTTTTGTTTTGAAAATGGTAGAAAATTAAACTACTTCAGTAATAATTAACTTTTTTTAAAATTAATGCTTTCAGTTTGAAAATTCAAATATTTTGGTTAAAAAGTAACTTTTCTGGTGGAAATTGCACTATTTTTCTGAAAATTCGTCTTTTTGTCTTAAAAATAGTAACTCTTATGTTGGAAATATATCACTTTTGTTGAAAATTTTTCTTTTAGTTTTGAAAGTGGTAAAAAATTCAACTGTTTCGTTGAAACTAAATGTTTTTGTTAAAAATTAATATTTCCGGTATGAAAATTCAACTATTCAGTTAAAAATGCACATTTTTTTTTAATTAACTTTTAAATATAAAGTACAAAGATTTAGTTAAAAAGTAACTTTTTTGATAAAAAGTCATCTCGTTTGGTAAAAAAAATGTACTAAAGAATTCAGCTATTTTGTTAAAAATTCGTTTTTTCTATTTGAAAATTTATCTACCTAGTTGAAAGTTGAACTACTTTGTTAAAAATTTTGGTGCTAGTTTCAAGATTCATAATTTTATTGGAAAATTCCTTGGGTTCAAAATTTAACTATTTTGTTTAACAATTTTTTCGTAGAAAAATCAACTGCTTCGTTTATAACGAACGTGTTTATTTAAAATTAATATTTCCGGTATGAAAATTTAAATATTTGGTTTAAAATGTTATATATTTTGTTTAAAAGAAATTAAGTATATAGTCCAATTATTTGTTTGTAAATTAACTTTTATGTTGAAAATTTAACTCTTCTTTGAATAATTTGTCATTTTGGTTTGAAAATCGTAGAAAAATGAAGTATTTCGGAAAAATTACCGTTTTTTGAAAAATTGATATTTTTATACGGAAATTTAACTATTCGGTTAAAAATTCATGGATTTAAAAAAATTAACTATTTAGGTAGAAATTCCGACTGTTTGGTTAAAAAGTAAACTTTTTTCAATTCATCCTGTTGCTTTGGTAGAAAATGCAACCCCTTAGTTAAAAAGTAACTCTTATTTTGGAAATGTAACTCTTTTGTTGAAAATTCGTCTTTTAATTTTAAAAGTGGTAGAAAATTCAACTACTTTGTGTAAAATAACCGTTTTTGTTGAAAAATAATATTTTCGGTATGAAAATTAAACTATTTGATTGAAAATTCATGTATTTTGTTAAAAAATCTACTGTGGGTCGAAAGTCCAACTATGTGGTTTCAAAAATAACTTTTATTGAAAAATCATCTCGTTAGATAAAAAAAAAATAAGGAGCGAATTCAGCTATTTGGTTAAAAAATGGTCTTTTCTGAATAAGAATTTAACCACTTGGTTCAATGTTGAACTAATTTGGTAAAAATTTAGTTATATGATTAAAGGTTCTGAATTTCATTCAAAAATTCTAATATTGTATCAGAAAAATCAACTTTTTGGTTGAAAATCACCTCTTATGTTAAAAATCTGTCATTTCGGTTTGAAAATTGAAGAAAAATCAACTATTTCGTTGAAAATTACCTTTTTGTTGAACAATTAATATTTTTATATGAAAATATTTAACAAATTGGTAAAAAATAAATGTATTAAAAAACTTAATTATTTAGGTAGAAAGTCCGACTGTTTGGTTAAGAAGTGAACTTTTTTTCTTCAAAGTTTACCCTGTTCGCTTTAAAATTCAACTTTTTTGTTTAAAAAAGTTCTTTTTGATTTGAAAATTAATTTCTTCAGGTAAATAAATTTCATAGTTTTTGGTGGAAAATACAACTGTTCAGTTGTAAAATGTGACTGAGAAGTCTTTCACGATTGGAAATTCGACTTTTCTGTTAAAGTCATCTTTTCGACTGAAAATTCAACGTAATTTTGATTTTTAAATAATAAAATTAAGTAAGCGGAATCAGTCACTTTTTAGGTAACTTAAAGTTACTTTGCCTAATAGTCATTATAACAGCTTATTATTTAAATATATTTATAATATATAAATGTTTAAAAAATTAAAAAGGTTGATTTTTTAACAAATTTGTTGAATTTTCAAATCAACAGTTACATTTTTATCCAAGAAATATAAAATTTCTGCAAAAACAGGCGAATTCTTAAATCAAAAAGACAAATTGAAAGCCAAAAAATAGTTCAATTTTCATTCGAAAAAAGATTTCAGTTGACTTTTCAACACCAAAATATGAATTTTAAGTACCAAGTCAATTTTCTACGCAATAGTTGATTTTTAAAATAAAAAGGATGACTTTTCAACCAAAGTTTTAAAAATTTAACGAAAATATATGAATTTAAAACAAAAAGTAAATTTCCCACGAAAGGTTTGAACCTTCATCAGAATAGTGGCACTTTTATTAAAATAATTCAATTTTCAAAGATGATGCCTTTTTAAGAAAATTGTTGAATTTCCAATCAAACAGTTGAAATTTTATTCAAGAAAGATACAATGTCTAATAAAATAGATGAATCTTTGAATTAAAAAGACAAATTTTTAACAAAATAGTTGAATTTTTGTCTTTTTGTTCAATTCATATTTAATTTTTTTGTCAATTACAATTACTGAATTTGTTTAATTTGCGAATTTCCAGAAATTACGAATTAT
>NC_046657.1:159126882-159136161 GCF_010883055.1 Belonocnema kinseyi
CCCTCAAAAAAAAGTTCAAACATTTTTGTATTCATAAAGGTCAAATCGTTAAATTAAGAATTTTGAAAACTTAACATAATTGAATTGACTTTTACAGGCTTCGATTTAGGCATTTTTCTAAAACAAACGCATGAAATTTCAAATTATTTTATTTTAAAGATAACCATTTAAAAATAAATCCATTATGAATGCTTTTTAATAAAAAGTTTGCAGTTCTAAGTTCTTGAATTTTAAATTCTTGAAAAAAAAACTAATTAAATTTGGGATTTATTTTTCAATTTCCATTGTTTCAACTCCAAAGTTCTTAGAAACTGAACTTTACGAATAAGGATTTAAAATTTCAATTTGTCACCCCCCACTTTACTAAAATTAAAAAAATGTTAATTCGTAATGTCAGTAATCTCATTCTCGTTTGAAGCGCACACTTTCTTCGTAACAGAAAAGTGACACTGAGCATGTCCACGTGACCTACAATTGCCAAATAAGCGAGAATGCAACAAGATTATTTGAAATTGAGATGAAGAATGAAAATGAATTCTCATGAAAAATGAGTTTAAGTCAGAACGTTAACTTTTTTTCCAATCTCTAATAAAACCATAAATAATGGACTAACGATTGTAATGAAAAGTTGAGGAGCTTCCTCGCAATTTGCAGAGTAACGGTGATCACGTCTAACGAATGGGTCACCAATGCTGGCCCAAATACCGATCTTAAAACATTAGTCACGCTCCAACAAACTTCCTTTAACCTTAGAAAAAATTCGCTTTAAATTTAAGTGCAGAACAATTAATCTACTGTCATTAACAAGGCCAGGAATTTCCATTTAAAAGTGAACATTTTAATTCGAAACGATTTCTTGGGTTTGTGTGTCAAGCAGGATACGCTCGAGTTCAAATTCGCAGAATCGGATGAAAAACTATGGGTCAAGCAAAAGTTTCAGCTCTCAAGAATTAAAATCTTGAAACCCCTTATCGAGGTCTAGAAACATTTTTCAGGAGTTTTATAATCAGATAAAAAATTTTTCAATATAGTTCAGTGCAGGTAAAGATAATAAATAGTAATCGGGTATACTTATTTTCTCAATTTAAAAAAATTCTGCAATTGAAAAGAGCTCTTGAGGATCTAATTTTACTATTTTTATAAGAGCTAACCTTGAATTTCCACCTCGTTGCCCAGAAGGTCGTCAAAAAAATTTCGAATCTGGGCGACATCCGGATCAGGAATTTCCGGCACAGGTTTTAGCTTCGTAATGGCATTAAAATCTCCTCGATTTGCTGCCAGCCTCTCATCTCCAAGGGAGCTTTGAACTGCAAAGGCAGTCACCAAGACGACAAACCAGCCAATCCGGTTCATTTTTTTCTCACGCACCCTCACTGGTTCATTTATAAAACGACTTCACAGCAAAAGCAAAAAGATGAATCGGATAAAAAAAAAGGAGGAAAAAATGAAAGAAGAGAAAAGGAAAAGAACGACTATTTGCTTAAGGGGGCCACTCTGTTCTGACTGTTGATGGCGCCAAAGGACGGCACTTGCTACTAATCCCATCAGATTCGTCAAGTGGTCAAATTTAAACTTCCCGTGCGCACAATACGTGGCGCATTGTTCGCCGCGCAGGTAGCTTCCCGAACATTCACCATTCTCCAGCCACACTTGTGGCGCGTGTGTTTTTTGTTGAGATGCGCGTGGATGAACCGTGGACTTGACCAACAGGTAGTATCGCAAGGTCGACCCTGAACCCGGTGAGGGGCATTTAAGAAGCAAAACATGTAAGAAAATAACTTTAAACCGCCTTTAGGGTTTCGTAGCTCGAGGTCCAAACCCTTATAATTTCGGTTAGGTGTCTGTCGTAGTTGGGCTGCTACTACTATTTGGACCGCTACTGCTGTTTCGGTTCTACTACCATTTGGGATACTTAAATCCTTTGGACGTTATGATTATCGGACCCAAAATCGAGAGGAACAAATCGAGCACGAAGCCTAAAAATTGTTCCTTTCGAAATAATAAAAACTGAATTGCGAGTGAATTGTAGAGTTCAAAGATTCAGATTCAGTTCCAAAAATATAAATCCACTTTATCATTTTAAATGCTCTGAATTGAGGAATCAATCAATGTAGTTAAAATGTTCAAAATTATACCATTTTAAGCAATTTTAAATTATAATTCCAGCGCAGAATTGGTCAAATCCAGAATTTTAATTATTTTCTTAAATTCTCCATATCAAGTTATTGTAAGAATTCTAATTTTTTTGTAAAATTCGCTGTTCCACATAATTTAAATTTTTTCGAAAATATCTCGTTTCAACAGAAAATAATAATTTTGTTTGAAAAATTCAATTTGTTATTGAGAATTGTTGTTCTCCTGGATAAATTTCAGTTTCAACTCAGAATTGGTTAAAAATTGAAACTTCCTTGTTCAAATCCGGAGATTTAATACTCTCTGAAAATTTTCCGTTTCAACTAAGAAATAGAATTATATGTAAAATTTTCTGTTCCAATTCATAATTAAAATTTTTTTAATATCCAGTTTTAACTTAGAATTCATTGTATTAAAAAATTTCCTGTCCAAGCTCGAAATTTATTAAAATCTTAACATTCCCTGTTCCTAGAAAAATGATAATTCTTTTGTATAAATACCAGTTTCAACTCAGAATTGGTTAAAATTAGAAAATTCCCTGCTTCATCTCAGAATTAGAATTCTTTGGAAAATTTTTCTGTTCCAATTCAGAATTTTGTTCTTTTTCGAAAATTTCAGTACTAGCTCGGACTTCGTTAAAATTTGAAAATTCCCGGTTCCAAATCAGAATTATTATGATTCTGAATAAATTTCAGTTCCAACTATGAATTCGCAAAAGATTGGAAATTCTCTGTTCAAATTAAAACTTAAATTATTTTAATTTTGAATAGTTTAGAAATCCTTCAAATTCTTCGAAATCTTATTTTAAGATTTTGAAACATCTACATATCGTTTCAAATCGTTTAAAATTTAAAAATATCATTACAAGCTTTTCACAAATTCTAAATATCTTTTAGAATTATTCGTATTTGAAAAAAAAATTTAAAATAAAAAACATTTTCAATTTTCCTAGCAATCTTAAGAAATTTTTTTATTATTTCGAAGCCTGTTAAAATCCTTAAAAAGCTTCTAAATTTCTGTTCGAAATCTGCCAAACTCTAAATTTTGATTTGAATTAGGCCGTGGGCTATTTGAACCGAAATTTTGGTACGAATAGCTGAATTTTGTCGGTACACTTAGACACTTCGTTTGAATTATTTGAAATAATTAAAAAATTAATTTTGAATTTCTTAAATCTTCTAAATATCTCTTCCACTTACTCGCATTTTTTCTAAGAATAATAGGTGTTCAAGTATTATTTATACATCAAAATTCAAAAGTTAACTTACAATTTCAATTTTTTTAAATAAAACCATAAAATTGTAACGTTCAAAGTTTAGTTTTTTTTGTTTAGTTTTGAATATTTAATTTATAATTACTGATTTCAAATGCGCAGTTAGATATTTCTAAATATTAAGTATTTTTTATGTTTCTTAATTGAAAATTTTCAAATTACGCGGTTCAAAAATGGAATATTTTGAAGTGAAATTTAATAATAGGCTTTAATTCTGAAAATATTATTTTGAAGCTATCTTAAATTTAAAAATACTTTATAAAGTCTCCATAGGGTGTTTACATTTGTTTAAGACTTTCCAATCGAATGAGTTTAATTTTTAACGTTAAAGTCAGAAAATTCTTTCAATGTTAAAAACCATTCATTAATTTATATGCACAGATGATCAACTAAAAATGTTTGTTATAAAAAATATTCGATTTTAAATGCTTCTAAGTTTTAATTGTTTAAGTCTTCTCAATTCAAATGTACATTTAAATATATAATATGGAAACTTTTTAAAGTGAAGTATTTTCAAATTACGCATACTAAACTAAATAATATCATAATTTAAAAAAATCCTAATGTAACTAATTATTTTTAAAAATGTTTAAAATCACAGTTGAACGGATTTTTTTTCTGAAAATGTATAAAATTCCCGATAAAAAAATGAATTCTCGGTCATTTCCTGGGTTTTCCCGGTCTCATAAAATTTCCGGTCATTTCCAGGGGTTTGCATTGCCAAAGGTCAGACATCTGATAAAATAGTTTTTCTATGATTCTAAGAATCAAAATATTATAACTGATATCATTTCAAATAAAAATCATCATTTTTTAAATGAAAAATGATAAAATTCACAAAAACAAAAAACGTTAATTTTAACCATGTTTCTTGCAATTAGATTTTTTCTGACCGTCGTTTCTTACCAATTATTGAAAAATTATTGCATTTTAATAAATGACCGTTCTTTTTCAGGGGAAACATTCTCTGCAACTCTACTGTTTCCGATTTTAAAAATAAATAAATAATCTTAAAATATCATTATTTGTTTAGAAAAGTTTTTCAGGAAAAAAAGATTGTTCTAACGCTTTTAGCCAAAGAAAAATTTACTTTGAAAATTAGAAACAGTTGAGTTGTAGAAAATGTGTCTTTTTTTATATCTACATTTTTAAACATTTTTCATAAAAAATAATGTTTCTCATTTGAAATAACATCAGTTATAAAATTTAGATTCTTAAAATCATAGAAAATTTTTTTTTTCAGATGTCTGACTTTTGACACGACAAGTACCTTAAAGTTTAGGACTTGTGAGTTGTGGGTAAGACTACAGCTTGAACCATTCGACATGGAACTCTAGATTTGGGTTTTTGGGTATTATATTTTTTTTAAAAGTACCTATGTTACCGCTTTTAGTACGTTTCCAGATGTTGAATCTTTTTGGTAGAAAATTATTCTTTTTGTTTAAAAATTTAACATTTTGGTTGAGAATTCTTGAATTTTATTAAAAATTCGTCTTTTTTGGTAGTAAATTAATCTTTCTGTTCAAAAATTCATTGTTTCTAGTTGAAACTTCAACTTTTTGGTTGAGAACTCTTGAATTTTATTAAAAATTTGTCTTTTTTAGTTAAAAATTCAACTTTTTAGTTGAGAATTATTGAATTTTGTTGAAAATTCGTCTTTTTTAGCAGTAAATTAATCTTTTCTTTGAAAATTCTTTTTTACTTGGAAATTCAACTTTTTGGTGCAGAATTCGTGAATTTTGTTAATAATTTGCCTTTTTGTAAAAATTAATCTGTTTGTTTAAAAATTCACCTTTTTTAGCTAAAAATTAACCTTTTTGGTTCAAATTCTTCCATTTTATTGAAAAGTCGTCTATTTTAGTAACAAATTAATCTTTTTGTTTCAAAATTCATCTTTTGTGGTAATAACTTAATCTTTTTGTTTAGAAATTCGTCTTTTTTAGTTGAAAATTTAACTTTTTGGATGAGAATTCTTGAATTTTGTTCAAAATTAGTGTTCTTTTGGTATAAAATTAATTTTTTGGTTTAAAATTCAATAACTGTGTTTCAAAGTTGAACTACTTTCTTAAAAATTAAAGAAATTATTTTCTCTTCCTTCCTTAAAAATTCAACTTTGTGGTTGAGAATTCTTGAATTTTATTGAAAATTAAGCTTTTTGGTTTAGAATTCTTAAATTTTATTTAAAATATGTCTTTTTTGGTAGTAAATTTATAAAAATACATTATTATTTTTAACATAGAATATTTTATAAAAAGAATAAAACAGTATTTTAGATATAAATTTTGTGAATAAATAATTTATTTTATACCAAAAAAATATATTGTCTACTATAAAAGATGGCTTTTTGAGGAAATCCAAATGTCATAGTTTTTATTTCAATCAAAAGAGATTAAATTTGTTCAATAAAAAACTGACGAATTTTCAACAAACGAAGGTTTTTCTCTGAAGAAATGAAAGAGTAAAAAAATTTTATAGTTAAATTTTCAACCAATAACAAAATAAATTTTTAACAATGTGTTTTAACTTTTATTAAAGTAGTTAAATTTTCAATTAAAAGAGATTAATTTTTAACAAAATAGTTTAAAATCAAAGCAAAGAGATGAATTTTCAACTAAAAATATAAATCTTAAAAAAAAAATATTTCCATACAAATTGATGCAACCAAATCGCTTAAACAAAATTGTTGAATACTCAAGCAAAGAAAAATTATGTTCAACCACAAAGTGTTATTTTCATACAAAAATTCAATTTCTACTAAAATAGATGAATTTTTAAATCAAAAAGATAAAGATCAAGATAAAGATCAAAATATGATTTTTAAACATGATTCTCTTTATTTTGATCCAAGTCATGAAAATTATGAACTTTTAACAAAATAGTTTGACTTTCAACCAAACAGTTGAATTCTTATCCACGTAAGTTAAAATATTTCTCTTAAAACAGGTGAATTTTAAATTTAAAAAAATTTTATCTAGATAGGATTTCAGTTCTCTTTTCAACACCAAAATATTAAATTTAAACAAAAGGTTAAATTTTCTAGGAAATAGTTAAATTTTCAATAAAATAGCAGAATTTTCAACCAAAAAGTATGACTTTTGAATAAAATTTCTGAATTTTTAAACAAACCGTTGCATTTTTATTGACGAAAGTTGACATTTCTTCCAAAACGGATGAATTTGAAGACAAAAATATTTAAATTTTCATCCCAAGAAGATTCTAGTTCACTTCCCAACATGAAAATAAGAATTGTACACCGTAAGTTCATTTTCTGCTAAATAGTCGAATTTTTAACCAGAAAGTATGTCTTTTTAATAAGATTTTAAAATTTTCAACCAAAAATTCGCATTTTTGTGCAAGAAAAATGAAAATTCTACTAAAAAAGGTGAATTGAATTTGCAACACAAAAATATGATAGTAAATTTTCTACGAAATAGTAGAATTCTCAACAAAACGATGCATTTTTGTCCAAGAAAGATAAAATATTTCTACTAAAAAACAGGAACTTTTAAATCAGGGAAACAAATTTTCACGAAAAATCGTTTTCACTGAAGAAAGATTTCAGTTGACTTATCAGTAACAAAATATGTATTTTAAATAAAAGGTTGATGTTCTACGAAAAAGTTTTCAACCAAAAAGGATGTCTTTATGAGAAACTTTTTTAATATTCAACGAAATAATAAAATTCATAACTAAAAAGATAATCTTCAGTAGTAAGTTTTTGCGAATTTGAAAAAATTATATACATGAGTGAAGGACTCCCACCCCCTACCGTAACAAATCATAACAAAATCTCTCCACCTCTTCCTCTCCCTTGAGCTGTTACGTAATCTAAGTACCCGTGCAGAAATTTTGGCGTGGCGCCGGTCGGGCCCCGATCGGGCCCCGATAGGGAAAAATGTGGGGCTGATAGGGTAGTCTATCTAGCGCCAGACCGTAAGTGAAACCCCCTAGCCAACCGGACCCAGATCTGGGCACCCAAAATGTGGACTTGAAATGGCCCAGAAAGGGCCCCTTTAATTTTTTATTTCTATAATTAGTAAAATTTCAAAAGTTTTTTATATAAATATTTTTTCAACTTTGCATTTTACAAAACTTCAATTTTTCAATATTCTTCATTATATATCATTATACATTATATCTCATTTTCAATATATTACATTACATTTGCTGTTTGTATTGATTGAATTTATCGATAAGAGTTTACATTTTGAGTAAAACTATTATGCTTCGACAAACAATGTTCAAATTTAGAGCTATTACACACACATACCCACACACACACATGAATTTTAATGATAAATATTTTTTTATCTTCTTAATATTCTTGTGGAATTATTTTTGTTCGACTAATGCACATGGGGCATGTGGAGTGCGATTTAAAAAATGAGATTATGTTCGAGAAAATATAAAAAGAATTTAATTTATAATGTTACTAATCCGGAAATTCATACATTTGGTATAAGGTAATCTCTATTTTCAGAATATCAGCAACAAAATATAAAATTCTAAAAAGCTGGAAAGCATTTTTTTATTCACATAAATAGTAAATACGCTCAAAATGATGACGCTTTCTCGAATACATTGCTGGAAATCTTCAGAAGCTAAAAATGAATTGTGATGTTGATTGTAGCGAATTAAAGCTTACCTTTGCCTTCATTGCGGATATAAGAAACCTCACCAACAATTATGTGATTCCGAACCAAAGATATTATAAGCCTAGATGCGGCACGTGTATAGTTCGAGGAACTAATTGTAGACGGCGCTCCCGGCGAAAATTGCCCGATCCCCCCATGCCTCTCAACCCGAAAATCGCACCCACCAACTACTTTGCCCCTGCAATCCTCACTCGTCGAACAAGTCCACCAAATAGCCGATACTAAGTCGGCAAATACTAAATACTTAAAGATATAAAATACAAATTTTATGTGGAGAATTTTGATTTATTATTTTCAATTAATGAATCATTTATTTGAATAAATTTTGCATCAAGAAAATATGTAGATGCATAACATTTACTTCTAAATTGAATTAAAATGTAATTGTATCGTAATAAATATTTTTAGCTGACATCTTTTATTGAAAAAATTAGTCATTTTGCAATTAAAATTTACTGTCTATGAATAATATTATTTTGTTGTTTTGAAAAAAAAGCGGTCGAAATTCTACTAAATGAAACTATACGTTTCAAGGCATTAAAAGTTTTAATTGATGAACATATTTAGTTGAAATTTAAAATAATTAATTTTTTTAATAAATATGATCGTACAGCGTTCTCGCATGTATAATTAGCGATTTGGAGTTTTTAGATGTAGAGTTAAATGTTATAGGAATACCGCCTCCCTCGCGATTATTAATTTAAGTAAACAATAATTCATAAATTTCTATGTTTGTGTTATTAATTATGAATTAAATAAATTATAATGAAACGATAAAATTATACAATAAAATTATTTTTTATTTAATTTTTTATATAATATTTTATAGAAATTTATGTATATTACTATTTATGTAAATTATATTCGGATTTTTTAAATTAAGAAACCCATAATTTCAAAATTGAAAAAATTTATTTTTGAATTTTACTCGAGTGGTTGATCAGAATATATAAATATTTTGCCTTACATTTCTTAATTTAAACTAAAAGCTCAGAAATGATTGGAAAGTTTCAAAAACATTTATCTCTTAATTGTTACTTTGTAATAAAATAATTCGTAAATGAATGATTTATTGTCGCGGGCACATTCTCACCGTACCCTGTGCCCGTGCCTCGCAAGTTTGAGCGCGCCTGGGGCGCGCGTCTTTTGATTCCCGCGATTCGCACTCAGATATTTATTCTTTGCATTTAGAATGCTTGAATGAAACTTTATCAAAAA
>NC_046657.1:159136261-159137480 GCF_010883055.1 Belonocnema kinseyi
ATCTGAAAAATCTCTATCTCTTCCACACACTACTCCTTTCCCCTGCCGAGTGAGTCACGCCTACCCCGAAAGGGAAATGGCTTAATGGTGTAATAATAATAAAAAGAATGACAGAGAACAAGTATATTGAGACTATACTTAAGAAACTTTATTTTCAATTTTATTTATATTGGATAAAATATCAACATTGCAGAGAAAAGTAACAGCGTTTTACTTTGAAGAATTCAAATGATTTAGAAACTGAAATTAATAACAAAAATTGAAGGGCCTCTAATTTTTCTCATTCTCATCATTTATGATTGAGAAAGGATAAGAAAAGAAAGGTCCGACAAGTCCGAAAAGAAAGGACGAGTTCGTTAACAGGCATTTTGGATAAAAACACAAATTTTGGGATCATTTTATTATACTTAACATTTTTATTTACGGCTATTAATAGTACTTAGAAGGCCAAACAATTTATCTTGATGATTTTTTTTTATACAAAAAAAATTCTCAGAGTTATAGCATTTTTCAAATTTTTAATATCAATCGAAAATCAAAATTATAAGCCAAACAACGTACGATATTAAAAAAGTAAAGAAAAGAATTGCTTTTTAAAAGCCCTACAAGATTATCATACAAACTTTTTGGATTTTCTTGTAAAGTTGAAAATTCTCATTTTTATTGCAAAAATAATAATGAGATATGAAAAATCCCATTTTGTGGTCAAACTATACAGGATACAAAAGAAGATGAATCAACAAAAATAGTGATCTGAAAAAAGATCTACAAATTCGTTAATAATCACTTCTTGATAGGAGGCGTACGTTGTGTTTTATTCGCGAAAAATAACATTGAAAATATAAAAAAAAACTTTGTGAAAAAATGATACGTGTTACGAAAAGAAAAATGATTTAACAAAAAATTATTTACCCGAAAAAGAGCTAAAAATTTGTTATGTATTACTTTTTGACATGACTCGTAGTTTTGGTTTTGATCATAAAAATGGTATTAAAAATAAAAATGAAAAATTTGTGGAAAAACAACAAAAGGTACAAAAACAAATTGATTGAAAAAAGTTATTCGCCCAGAAAGTGGTACAAATTTGTATTAATTTATTACATTCTTATTATTTGTTATGCAGAAAGTATTAGAATTGCCCGAAATTTGACACCACAACATTGGTTTTGAAAAATCCTACAAAATTTCTTTAAACCACTTTTCAATAGGACTCGTAATT
>NC_046657.1:159137580-159138907 GCF_010883055.1 Belonocnema kinseyi
TGTTTGATTGATAACCTACATGTGAACTCGATGTGTCATATAAATTCAACGAATACTTCAAAACAGGCCTCCGTGAAAAGGTACCCTAATTTGTATAAATACGTCACCGTGACGATTCAGCTTTCCAGTGGGATGAATATAATTATATGAATAGTAAGAAAATATAACATTGAATAGCAATATTATATAAGATTATATAATAGTAAGGATGACTACTTTAAGTAGTAAGATCAACTAATTTATTTGTAAAATAACTAAGTTAATAGTAAGACTTACTAAGTGAAGTAGTAACGCTTACTATTTGAAGTAGTAAACACAGCTGCTTGAAAGTAGTACCTACCATCGAAAGTTGTAGCGAGAACAAATAAAGTAGTAAGGGCAACTACTACCAATCTTGCGAATAAAAGTAGTAGCCTCAATCACTTTAATAGCAGCGGCATATATTACAAACTAAAATAGTTGGGCCTACTACTTTGTTAGTTGTCCCAACCAACTAGTTTTTTCAGTGTAAGACAAAAAGAAATTCACTATGAATGTGATAGTGAATATCAAATTGAATAATTGATATTGTTCCAAAATTGTAATATATTTCCACACTTGAAAACAATATCGCGGATAAAAAGCGGTCACTTTTTATGCCGAAATTTTTTTTAGCATTAGGTCTCTTTACTATTATTACGTGTACACAGTACATTCTCGGTTTCTACCCGCCGAACAGGGCTATAGAGGAGTATAATACCAAGAATTGGGCACTTAAGTAGTACACCCACTTTCTTTTAGTTCACGTTGGAACTCGCACGTGACGCATGCGTAGGCTAGGACGGAGATTTGCAGTCGCCTCAGTAGGAGACGCGATAATGTGTGCGTTTAAATGCGTGTGACAGAGAGCGGTTACAAAGGGGAAGGCAGATATCGGGAGTGTACGGTAGTAGGTACACTTATAAAATTAAGAAAACAGATTCACGAAAAGTGTAGAAAGACGATCTATATTTTTCCTCTATAGAAACAATAATAGAGTACCAAGAACTGAGTTTTAAAAATTTCGTGAACGTTAACTCTGCTGTCCAATAGAAAAACTTAGTAAGTTACGTTTGCCATAGAGACTATTTTCCGATACATGCGCATGAAAAAATAACCTCTATGACCAAAGTCACTTAATAGGTTTTCCCAATGGACAGCCGAACTGCTAAATTTCTTGTACATTCAAAATTGAGTGGAATGAAAGAGATTGTTCAGAATCTTCCATACCTGCGAGATGTATTGCTTATAGAACCTTGGGAATTATTTAAGTTTTCAATTCCTTTATTATCTAGAATATTATATTATA
>NC_046657.1:159139007-159141696 GCF_010883055.1 Belonocnema kinseyi
AAAATTATATAAGCGATTTTTTCATAGTATAATTTTTTCAGCTCCTAATAGCCAAAAACGACCTTTTTATGGCAGAACATCAAATTCCAATAAAATAAGGTGTTCGGAAAAAGTTTCTAAAATTGCAACTATCATCCTGTAATCTTATGAAAATGATTATACGAATGTAAAATAATATTATGCTAACAACCAAATATTCTTCTAAGAGCGTTTTGATATAGGCTCCTTTGATATAGTCTTTTGATATAACTGCTCAATTATTGAGCAGTTGGGGTTATTAACGGTGTCCTTGCACTTTTAGAAGTCACTAATTTTTCATTTGGTTTGTACGTAAGTTCATGAAGAACAAATGGAAACTAAGTATACTCTTAAAAGGCAAGAACACCGTTATTGCACCCAACCGGTCAATCTAATCTTAATAAATATCGTGCGTTACGTTAAGTGCGCATGCATGATATACATATATGAGTAAATATGTTTTGTGCGAAATTGAAATAATTTTACTTAAAAGCCTTCATGAGATTTTAAAATAGAGATTAGCCCAAAAAAATTATAAGTGAACTGCAAAATACTTTACTTTTCATTGCTCTGTTTTTTCTTAATTGCGAAACTAAAATACGGCAAAAAACGACCTAACTAAAGTTTTTAAGATAATAATTAAAATACTTACTTTAAATCGCATAGTTTTTTCTTTAGCCATCACACAATAGATAAATACATGGGTCACTCTGAAAGTTTTTGGAATGAGATTCTGGAAATGGTGAAGTAGAAAATTTCTAATAGTGTTTTTTAGAGCAAGCCTTTAAATGGTTTCAACGGATGCTCGACTGATAAGTGTTAATGAACAGTATTTTAAATATATATAATTAAGATTTCATCAACAAATTTATTCTTTCTTATAAATTCCGGAAGCATTCAACATTCAGAATTAGCAAATTTCTTGGAAAACGAAAAACGAGTGCGCTATATTAGGGGCCGTACCCGTGCAGAAATTGCCCAACTCATTCCCGAGTTCCGATCTGGGCTCGATCGGATTTTCCACAATGCGGTTTCAAGTAGGCAGATGATGTGGCTCGCGTCAGAACCACGTCGGGTCGGGTTAGGTTAGATAAGATTATTTCAATTTTTCTGTTATCGTCGTGATATTGTTTTTCTTTCATATTACTTAAAATGCCAAAAGCAAATAGTAGATTGCGAGTTCGGACAAAGCTATTTTAAGCATAGATGCGGCACGGGAGGTCGGAGTGGGAGAACGATATATATACCTAACTTCATGTTTGCATGCCTCGAGGTGCTGCCCTCTTCAACTTTTCGATGTTTCTATGGCAACCGCGTCCTTTGCCTACGTCTACGGGAGGGGTGGGGCCAAGGCCAAAGCCTTGGCTGTCTTGCCTTGGCTGTCTATTCACGCCGAAAATATTAAAATTAATGAGGGCCTAAGATTATTATATTTATTATTATGTTAAAATTAATTAATTTCTTTTGCGGTTTCTTTTTTAAAAAGGGACACTTTCTAGATAGTAAATAAATTTAAAAAGTAAATAAATTTTAAATTAATTCAGGATTTAGTTAAATGAAAAAGTTAAATTAATTCCTCATCTGGTTTCTTTTAAAAGAGAAATGTCCGAAATACTATAAAAAATAAGTTTAAAAAAGTTC
The DNA here is from genome assembly GCF_010883055.1 of Belonocnema kinseyi. Classification (NCBI taxonomy): domain Eukaryota; kingdom Metazoa; phylum Arthropoda; class Insecta; order Hymenoptera; family Cynipidae; genus Belonocnema; species Belonocnema kinseyi. Next base: position 159,140,667 of record NC_046657.1, read on the forward strand.
TTGTCATATTTTAGAACTGTAGCGAAATTTCAACCATTATTTAAAAAAATATAATTTTTATAAAAATAGTGAATTGAAGGTTCAAATACTTCACTGTATAAATTTATCCTACATGTATTTTTAAATCCTAAAATATTTTATTATTTTTTCGCATAATTAAGGTATAACTGAAGTAATATGTATACTTATCTGTAGTGTCGAATTGACAATTTACATTAAATTCCGAGGAAAAATTTAAGGTTTTCACTACTCATTTAATTATTTATCAAAAATATATTAAAATTCTGTTTTTTGTTTGTTTTTGTTTCTTGATTATTTGAAACGTATAATCTTTTTCCTTATAATTTACAAATTATAAATGACAAAAACCAGTAACTAGACTGTGCCTTGCAAATTAAAATTTAATTTTAAAAGTTTGAGAGAAGTTAACCACTTGCAATTCTTATGCTCATCAGAATTCACAACTTCAAAGTAATCCAAATAGTTTATAAAAATAATTCAAAGAATTGAAGAATAAAAAAAATTCTAAAGAAATATAAGGCGTTTACGGGTGCATCTCAGCAACTAAGGCTATTACAAAAAAATGGAAAAGCGAAGAATTCCAATGAATTAAAATAATTAAATAATTTTTTGCAAGCCGGGAAATGACAGGAATTTTGTTTTCTTGATTAAAACGGCCACCTGGATTTCTTAGTATTTAAAAATTAATTATATTCATTGGTGTTTTCCTGTAAAAATAGTTATGCTTTTTCGTACTTGTAAAAAAATTCCCAACAAGGATTGAAAAAATTTTTGAATTTATTTATTTCTTCAAGTGAATTTTGTTTAAGTCTGCGATAAAAAAGAAAAACTATCCCATTAGGGGTTTTAAGAGTTCAAAAATCGTGATTAATTTTTTTTTCATAAATAGTTTGGATGTAATTTTCACATTGTACACATCAGCTGGTTTTTAAGTATATTATATTAATGATGTGTACAATGTGAAAATTATTTGGAAACTATTTATGAAAAAAATAAATCACGAGTTTAA
>NC_046657.1:159141796-159146863 GCF_010883055.1 Belonocnema kinseyi
ACTGGTTAGTTACTGTTACCATCGAAGTAGTTGTTGTAGCTTATACCAACTCTACTAATGAGGAGCTTCTTGTCGCAACTAACCATTTTTTTCAGTGTAAGCGCATACGTATTTGCATTTGAAATTATGCATTTGTTGAGCAGTATAATGATCTTTCATATTATTCCAGAAGTTTTCTTATTTAGCACCCCCATCGCTTTAATTTTTCGATAACAAATAACATTACAGCGGTCTTTCATTTATTTTTTGTTATTGAGAAACGGATTTTATAGTTAATGAGATGTTAATGCAATATAGGTCTGGGCATACGGGCGTTAGTAACAGTTCGGTTTGTAAGTGGATGAAATAAACATTTTAACAGAGGTCGGGGTGTCACTATTTCAATTTGAACTGTTTTTCCATATTCTTAATTGTAAAATTGCTTAGAAAGCTACATCTAACTCTCGCTTTCAGTCCCCTCGTTTTCGGCATTCCTAGAACTGCTGGCACTCGCAGTTTCTCAGAGGAGCTGGATGGGAGCGGTTGTGACAGTCGTCTTGGAAGGGCCGCATTACTATTCCCCAGAATTCAGTCCAAGGCTATTTTAAGGAACTCCCGACACTGTACTGAAAGCGAGAGTTGGGTGTACTTTTAGCTTTGCACTATGTCTGTCCGTCGGACGGATGAAGGTGAAGAATCAAGGATAAAAAAGAATGAAAAAGAACGAAGTAAAGGAGAAAATGGGGAATAGGGGGAGACATAGTACAAGGGAAAAGATAGGGTTTCAGAAGGACTGCAGATAGAGATAGTGGAAATTGAGAGGAAAAAGATACAAAAAGAGGAAAGTTATAACAGAGGATTATGGGAGTGGATAGGGATAATAGGGGTAAAGACGGAGCGAGGAGAGAGACTTATGGGAGAGAACAGGGGTAATAAGCGGGTAATTAAAGAGTAAGTGGGGGGAATAATGAAGAAGGAGAAGGAAATGTTGCCATAAGCCACCTAATTTTTCTTTGAGGACGCATGTTGACCGCTTGTTGCAACATTTCAGATGATTAAATTTATCATGGCAAATCATACCTCAAAATCCACCCCGGAAAAGGGTCAAGGTAAAAAAACGCCGCCGAAAAATACATTCTATATATGCATGAAGAATGAGGAGTCATATAAGTTTTACAATAGAAAGTTTTAAGCGTCATCAATGTAACAGCGCCATCTAACACTCGAAATATTGGGGATCTCAAATTGATTGTAGGAACATTGATGAAAAATAGCAGTGAATATCAAATTATGGTAAACAAAAGTATTTTACTATAATCACAAAAATTAATATCTATAAGAAAGTTACCTACAAAGCTTTACTACATATATTAACTACATATATCGTTTTCTTAAGCATGTATTAAAGCTTTTCCAAAATTTCTGAAATTAACGATTATTAGTATTACTTTCCGTATAAGCGCAACGGTTATTGACAGAAAATTGTTTGAAGAAAAATTTTGAGAAAAGGATTCAGTACAACAAATCTGGGAAGCAAAGACCTTTTTTTTTAGGCATTTGTTTACTGTCTGGTCAGGCAGTTCTGAATTTTGCTTAGGGTATAGCCTGTTACAGACTACATTAAAAATGATGTCTTCCGTTAATGTCCTACCAGTTTCATCATGGCGTCTGTTTGTATCCATAACCGTGTCCAAAAAAATGAAAATGTTCATCTTTGCATGTATTTAAATATGTATGTCTAAATGAAGTCAAAATGTTTCACAACAGCCAGTGACTCTTAACAGAGAGACAGTCGTAGAAACGCGTTTTGTTCAGAGGTCTTTACCCGCAACTTTTGTACCGTGAACTTCGAAATAACATAGTGGCTGAGGTATTTTTTAAATTAATAGTCAAACTTTTTGATAAATTTAATTTCCGATCCAAAATGTTGGTCAAACTAGAAGTATAAAAAGATAGAAGAGAATAATTGAGAATTGTAATTATATGAACTATAGTATGTAAATAATTCTGAATTGTACACGGAGAGAACTGGTAGAGTATATGCTACTATTCGCGTGTAGTAAGCTGATTTATAGTAATAGTAATTACTCGTTGATTCAAGAACACTAAACAGCGTTGTGTTGATTCTACTGAACAGAAGAGTACGAAGGCTTCCTAGTTTTTCAAGCTGCTGACAACTAGTCTCGATAGGTGAATGGTTAGGGTCCTTGATTAGCGTGCGATAGGTTATGCGTTCGAATCCCCCTCGTTGCGTGCGAAATTTTAATTGATAATAAAGTGTTAAAAACACGATTTACCAATTAGTCATATGTAGATGCATGTATATCTTGAAAAAAATCATGTACTTTGTGTAATTATAAATTTTTAAGGATTCTTTTTTATAATTTTAAGCGCAATTTTACAAATCACTGAAGAGTAGCATCTACTGCGCACGCAGTCGCATGTACGATTCTTGTTCAGTAGATCGCACTCATCTTCGGTATGTTCTACTGAACAGGAATTGTACGTGCGACTGCCTGCGTAGTAGAAGCTACTCTTCAGCGACTAGTCGAGTCGACTCAACACGCGTTCAGTAGATTCTACTCTTGTAGTGGCCAGTCCATAATTTACTATTCCGTTTAGTGGCTCTAACCCTTGCAAGGGTAGGAGCCACTGAACATTTTTCTCCGTGTAATTTGTATCATACTTAAAAATTCTGTTCGAAAACTATCATCACTGTTTTGCATAATGTTCGAATCATAAAATTCTTCCTCCGTCTTGAAGGATACATTAAGCTGGAGCTTCGCGACGAAAAACTTATTTTGATGCTTCTGTTTTTCATAAATTTTGTAAAATTATCTTTAATTCTCTAGTACTTCCTTCATGTCGAACGAAAGTCCTTTCAGTGCAGATAAAACAAGAGGAACATCTGAAAATAGCAATTGATTAGACTTTCGAATAGAAATCTAAATTACTCGAATTTTGAATCAAAATCAATCAAAATTCTAACAATAATTAACTAAATTTTCTGAAGTGTACTATATTATAAATTATTTATTCCGGCTTCACTCTTGACTTCTACAGTGTACGTGTATCGGCTTTGCATTTCAATAAAGATTCGAGAAGAGCGTTAGTCTCTTAGTCATTTGGAGGACCGATATATTTTTTTACTAAATATCATTTTTTGGTACAAAATGACCATTTGCGATCTCGATCAGTCTAAAAATGGTTATCTCTTTTTAGCGTTTGTCTCAGCTATAAACTTGATCAAAATATGCTCTTTTAGAGTGGCCATGTTCCAAATCCTAAAAATAAATAAAAGTCTGTGTATGATTCAATGAGATCTTCTTAAATTTTAGTATTTGATATTACACAAAACTAATTATAATTATATGCAAAAAAACGTTGCCAAATTTCAAAATAGCATACTGTGATGTCACAGAATGTAAATCTAAAGTCACCTGAAGAATTGTAACGATCAACATTTTCGCAAATATCAAATCTTAATTTTAGGTAACTTTCGAGCCCACGTTAAATGTGGTATAATTACATACACATTTTTTACGGGTAATGCGAATAAGAGTTATTGTTCTATAGTTCCTTTACCTTACCTCAAAGTCTTTATGCTGCAGTTAAAGTAAGTGCAGACATGGAAATACTTATAAGATTTATGTTATGTGCTCATGCTTCCCGCTAACACTTAGTCACGCTCAATAAACTCAATAAAGGAATATCATAGAGGGCGCAAACGCCGTCTCTTTATACACATTTGTGTGCTGCGGCAAATATTTATATGTATCCTAACGAAAGAAAATATCAGGAAAATAATTATTGGTATTATTCGTAACATTCTAAAAAATTACCACTCATCATTTTTCGGCTAATGAGCAAATTGCGAGTAAAACCATCGGAGCCTGTAATTAAACTAACAATTACACCGCAGATTCTCCCAATAACTATTTTTGTTTTTTTATTTTGTAATAGTGAAAAGTAGTATTACACAAAAAAAATGAGTTTCTATTTTTACTTATACCTAATTAGCAATTATAGGTTAAAATAAGAAGTTTTTTTAAACGAAAATTTTTCGTAAATAAATTTAGAAAATTATATTCGTTATTTATTTTCGGTTTAAAAAAGTGACTTTGCTCAATTGCTAAATGTACACATAAATTTTCTTTGAAAATATTTTCAGAATAATTTAATTTCTTACTGAACCTTCAAACTGAAATTGGAAAGATATTTCTTTTAATATCAACAGCTGTAGTACTGCCGGTTGACCACATTATGAGGTAGAAGGTTAATGTAAAAGTGGAATGAAGAATATAATTTCTGACTTATTTTCCTTTAAATTTGAAGACAGCCTATATAATTTTCTTGAGATTCTATGCACTTGGTAAATTACAGTTGCGCGTGTTATTTTTCCCTGCAATTCCCATATATTTAAATTACTTAAATTAGTGGGGTATGTCAAAAGTGACTTCTTTTTTCCCTATATTTGACCTTCAAATTGCAAGTTTATTGAATTTCCAAACATTTTCTTGATCATTACGGCTGTATTGTCTTCCAACAAGACCATCTTCTGTGGAAGTTTCCTTATTTTGCCTTATTTAAAAAAAGGCTCTTGCCAATTCTGCAACAGGTTGCCTGAATCTAAAAATTGTAAAACAGCCCTGATAAAATGCAGACACGGCCCGAATAGGCAAACCTTGTTTTTAATTCAAGTATCCTAAATTTTACCGCACTTCTGGTATCGGACGAACGCTATATTTTATAATTAAATAATTGCAACTGATAAAAGGGCTCGCAATGCACGCAAAGCAGAGCAAAGTCGGCTTCAAGTGAAAAAAGTCGAGCTCTTGAAAAAGTTTTACAAGAATTAAATACATTGTCTTTTTCAAATGACTCTTCTAGCTCTCCACCCTTTAAACATGTAAAAGGTATATATTAATAATATATTAATAAACATTAAAAAATAATTATAAAAATAAATATATGAATAATTATAATAGTTACGAGGGTAGTTCAATAATTCCTTAGAATGACCAACAGATGGCGCGCGAATCGCTCCAAATCATCTGTTTTCAGTCAGCACCACTCCCGACTAGATAT
>NC_046657.1:159146963-159149220 GCF_010883055.1 Belonocnema kinseyi
AGAGCTCCAAGGAGATTATGTTGAAAAATAAAAAAAAATTTACCCAAAAAAAATTGTTTTTATACTTCATTCTAAGGACTTATTAAACTACCCTCGTATTATTTATGCATTTTGCAATGCTCCGAAAAATTATAAATAATAAGGGCTAAGAGTCAATAAGTAGAGTAAATTTATAAATATAAAAGTTTATGTTTTTAGGATGAATAAAAAAAATTCCGTGAGTACTATTGTGGAAAGTAAGAATGACACCTGATTTGTAACTTTATATCTTTCATGAATAATGAAGAATTGAAGAAAATAAACTATTTTTTAAATGTTGGATGAAATAATGTTTTTAAATTATGCTGCTGCGGCAGAGCAAGGTAATTTACTAATGAAGAATTAGCAAGCTAGGATTCTTTAATTTAGAAATGAATTTTATAAAAAAATTAATGGTTCTATAAAGTTCTAGAAACATTACTTATCTGATTTCGATGAAAAATTCCTTTTATTCAGAGTCCTAGATTTTCATATTTATATAGAATCACAAAATATGTGAAAAATTCAGAAGTGTTGTAACCTAAATTCTAATTATTTCATATTTGATCAATATATAAGAAATTTAAATTAGATTAAAATCTAAATTAAAAATCCTATTTAACGTCCAATAATCAAATTGACGCAAACTCTGGTTAAAAAAATATAAGAATCCAACGACCAAATTTGGACCACATTTGGTCATTGGATTCTTGTTTTTTTATTTAACAGGAGTTTGCATTAATTTTATATTTTGTATTAAAGTTAGAAAACAATTTTATAACTACAGGTATAACAATATTTTATAGCAAATAAAATTCAATGTTTTTCAAAACTTTGCAGATGATAAACCAACGATGGAAGAAAATGGATAATAGTCAAGAAAAAACCTCAACGACATGTTCTTCTGAAACTGAATACAATTTCGATTCCAATCTTCCAGAAGAAATACAAGATGTAAACGAGTAAAATATCCCAGAAATACGGCAGTGGGCGGTAAAAAACAGAATTCCTCTTTCGCACTTGGATGATTTGCTGAAAATTTTTTGAACTAGATTGCTACCAACACCACACTAAACAGCAAAAACTGTCCTTAAGGCCGTGGATGACAGATACAATATAGAGAAAATGGTAGACTCAAATGGAGGTTTCGATGAATTTGTATATTTCGGCATTAAAATTATATGTGTAAATATAGATATACATAACGATAAAGTAATTGAACTGCAATTTAATGTTAACACCGTGCCACTGACTCAATCTGGTACCCAGAAATTTGCACAAATTTTATGTAAACTCCACTACAATCAGGCAATTTATAAGGTAATTTCAGTAGCAATATACCACGGAAAAGCGAAAGTTAAAAATCTCGAAATATTTTTGGAGGAGTTCGTAGAAGAAATGAATAAGTTAAAAACAGAGGTAATAATGATTGATAACCAAAACTTTAGTGTTCGACTAAAATGTTTGATCTGCGTCACATCTTCCAGATCATTCTTGAGTAATATGTTAGAACATGGAGGTAAGTATATTATTTATAAAAAATTAGCTAAATTTCCAAAATTTTCAGAAATTTATGAAAAATTATCAAATTACCGATAATTTCAGATTTCTGAAAGTTTCCAAATTTTTCGATAATTTATCGGCAATTTATGGTAATTTATCAGTAATTTATGGTAACTTGTCACTTCGAGTATGTCCAATAACTATTCACTACTCACAATCAGTCTCTCAGGCGTCAAATCATAATGAAGTAAGGTTATGATTCCCACAGTCCTGGAAAGTAATTCTGACTCGAAATGCGCAAGCACAACAGCAAGAAAAAATAATCTTGCTCAAAGAGCGCAAGCGCAGCAACTAGGAAAAGTCTTTTTCTAACAGATTTTTACTACACTTTCGGAATTGGTCACTTCTCGCACGCAAAACATGCGTCGAAAATCGAACATTTCGTGCGTGCATTAGAAAAATTATTTATAGCGAAAAAATTAGACATAATTTTTATTCGTTTTATACAAATAAGTGTGGGATTTCTTTTTGTAGGTCTTACGGTCTTCATTAATTAAAAGAATAAAACGAAATGATTGGAAAGTTCGTTTATTGAAATTCTGACGTTTCGGCTAACACTGCCTGCCTTTTAAAAAGAATCTAAACAGAGAGAAATAGAGACTCACAATGCATTAGAAATATCAGATGACAGAAACATGGCGCCCCCCACTAGCCTGTATACCCGTGATGGTCATTT
>NC_046657.1:159149320-159150577 GCF_010883055.1 Belonocnema kinseyi
TGATTGCGAAATTTAATAGTAAAAATTTTCAAATTAAAAATCGAGTTTTTAATTTAATCGATGAAAGTTTCTGTCGAAAATGGAATAATGTTCAACAAAATATTTGAATTTTTTAATGAAAGAGATTAATTCTGATTGCGAAATGCAATAGTAAAAGTTGTTTAATTAAAAATCGAGTCACTTAAAATATGTGGTTGACTTTCTTTTTTTTAAGTCGAATATTTAGGGGTTGATGTTGATAATCCAACGATTTTTCGATTGCACCTGATGTGAGAATTCTGAAATAAAGAACCTGAAAACAGTGATGAGCTGAGTGGAGCTGAAAGGTAAACATAGAAACATAACCTACAATTTCTTCAGGTATTTGCATTTTTGATTCATCTGACATTAGATCTAACCAGCTATGGATAAGAATTGTAGCACAAATATACAATATGTACAAAGGGATTTCAAGGTGAAACACTGGACAGTTAAAAACACACAAAATTGAGTCATTTATGTGTCAGCTGGAATCTGTCAAAAATTGCTTGCTTCGCGATGTAACAGTTTAACTGGGCGTAAAATACCAGCAATCTCAATTCTAAATCTGCCTGTGTCAAAGCCGATATGAGGTTGTGTGCGTGCGATATTACTACGATGGCGACGCGTTGAAAAAATGCAACATAAATGTTTATTTTAATAATCAAGACTTTCTTATAATTTTTTTAGTTATTCCAAAAGATTTTGATAGTAACGAAAATTAGTCTGGAATTGTATATATCATTGAATGTAATTAATGTGAAAAAGTTTATATTGGTGAAACAGGTAGAAGATCAAAAACTAGAGTTTCGAAACATAAAAGAGATTGTAGAGTTGGGAATTTCAATACAGGTCTTTCAGAACATTGTTGGAACTTAAACCATTATTTTGATTTTGATTTCAATAATATTAAAATTCTTGCTAGGGAAATAAATGCATATAAAAGACGCATAATAGAATCTATCTTTCTGAACAAATATCACAATATTTCGATTAACTTACAGACAGAAATCATGAATGTCAACAAAATATATCAAAGTATCATAAAATAAACGAAACCAAGTTAAAATTTCAGTTATTTTGGCGCTCTTTCCTCATTCGCGGTTCCTTTAAAATTACGCCTTTATTCTGTATTCATGAATTTACCACCTTAATGTATGTCTCTTGTCTCCTATGGGATATGTTCACATTAACGTTGAAGGAAGAATTTATTTTATTCTTATCAAATATACTTATTAT
>NC_046657.1:159150677-159159505 GCF_010883055.1 Belonocnema kinseyi
TTCGCCGGTCAATATACTATAATAGACCTATATTAGAACGTATCCTGTTAAGAAAGTTAAATCAGCATCGGGATGAGTAAAATACATAAAAATCCAAAATGTTTTTTTCATTTAGCACATTGCCCATTGCGACAGTGGCACTGCGCAGATTGACCAAGGATGCCTCGGGCAAAGTCCGAAGTAAAGAAGAGTTCCGTACTTTGCCCGGCACCGCTCGGGCAATCTGCGGAATGACCGTTCCATCCTAGGTTTGCTCGAACTCCGGACTTTGCCCGCAACATATTTACCGTATAAAATTTTCATCGTGGCTTCGGAGTCGCTTCCGTTGTTTCCTCCATGAAATCTTCACGTGTATTCGTAAGCACGTGAGCATAATAGTAAGCATCCCGTGCAGAAATATCAATTTGAATCTGATCGGGGCCATATCGGGCAGAATTTGGCCCAAATCAGGCTATCTTGATGGGGCCAGACTCGAAATGAAACACGATGCCCGATCGGGGCCCAAGCGCTGTACCAGAGATAATCATGCCTGGCCCCGATCGGGCCCATAGTAATTTATTTTTCTTATTCTTAATTAAAAGGGATTCTTAAATAAAATAATATTAAAATCGAATATATCACCTTCTTAACTGAAATTTGGGAATATAAATATCAGGTTATCTAACAGATCGCGATATGAAAAAATTGGAGTATGTCAGACACTTTTTTTCGAGCAAACGGAAAAATCAAACGACGCAATAAAACAGCCGGCATTTGTGTATGATAAACCATTTAAGTATTTTGCATTATATTTTTGGTTTTAATTTCTAAATTGAAGTTGCTTTAAATTTCTATATTGAACTTAATTGTGGAAAGTTATTTTGAAATAAGTGGATTATAATATCGCACTGCTGCTCTTTAAGTTATTTTTACAAAAGCGGATATAAATAAGAAGGTTGTATTTACATTCCGATTGTATCAAATCACCTAATAATACGTGGAAATAAATATTTTTATGACGCCATTGTTGATCTAATTCGTTTTCATATTCAACCAATGAAATATTACTTTTGCTACTTTTCTTATAAATAAATAACCTCATTTCGAGGTTAGGTTTCATCTTAACATTATTAATAAATTTACTTATTATAGTCTTCAACACGTAATTCAGGAATATTTTGAAGTATACTATACCTACGCACTCGTCTTGTGCTCACTTTTGGCATTTTTCCCCACTCGGTTTGTCACTTTTACAAATAATAATTGAAATATTTTTGACGCTTGACACTTTACATTGAGACTTGGGCGATTTGGAGTCAACCCACTTTAGTCCCCGAAATTAATGGAGCGCCTTCTACTGGCAAGCTTGGCTGTTAAGCCGGGGTCTACAGGGAGCCAAATTTAACAACCACAAAATTGTGTGCCCGATCTGGCCCAAATCGGAAATAAGGCAAACATTTGGCAATTTCTGCACGGGATAAAGCATAAAGTTTTGAGTGCCACGTCAGTTTCCTAGGTTTCTTCAATTATTGACGCGGCTCTTGCTATTTTCCTGCATCGAATACATGTTCTTCTTGATCTAATGTTGGAAGTCAACTTTAATTGTTTAACTTTTAATGGAGATGGTTTCTGCGGTTGCCGTCAAGAATTACATTCATATGGAACTCGCCCCCCCCCCCCCCCCCCCCCCAGGAACTCGTGCAAAGGTTGAGAGCCCCCATAGTTGTTTTGTCGGTTTCCATTCAGCGGTAGTGTTCAAGTTTAATTGTTTCGTTGATTACTGTTTCTTGGATGATTGTTTCCTTGATAAATATTTCGCCAATTACCAAAGTTATTTAGATTTCTCTCACGTACCAAATTTGTTTCGTTTTTCTAATCCGTGTATCGTGTATTGGTACTGCCAATCTTATCAAACTCTGCTAAGGGTTCGATAAGTTGTTCACAGTGATCGATTCTTCTTCCAACAATGGCATATTTTATTTCACCATTGTAGTGTCTTGCCAAGTTTTGGACGCCTAAAATGTTTTAAAAAGTTTTGGATACCTAAAATGAAAGAGAGAGAAAATCTCAGAAAGAATTTATTAAAGTGTTTCCTCTTTGGGAATTTCGATATTTTATGATAATTTTATCCATAAATTGTATAATGGGCTTCAGAAAACTTAGGGTAGATGTTTTTTTGACCAGAAGAAAAAGTATACTCTTATTTTATTCATAAGTGACTATGCTGCGGTGACTAGATTCTTTTTAAATCACGCTGTTCCTTCAACTACTATAGTTTACCTAGTAAACCGTGGTTCTACCTTTCAACAGAAATTCTTTAAGCAGGAAAAAAAATAAGAATCTTTGTTTGTACCGCTCAGATCGTTCGGTTCAGAAATTATAAGAATTAAAGAAAATCTTTAAGGCTACTCAGATTTTCGCCTAATGAAAAATTTGTGAGACAGATTTAAAGGATAAATCCTTTTAGCCACACTGAAGGTTTGCCTTAGAGATCCGCGCGGTTCGCCCGCGAGTTTCTAACTCTTCGTTTTTTTGCATCGCAAAAATCTTTATTTATTCTTTATTAATTTTGTACAGGTAAATAGTGCTATAGTATGTACAATAATCTTCAATATTGTAAGTACCTATTTCTCTAAAAGAAACTTAAACCCTATATATTCATTAACGTAGTTTAAGCTAATAATTGCTGCTAAAATAAATGCAGCCTATAGTAATTTTTAAGTTTTGGGTAAAAAGTTTATTCAAGAAGCCCATTAATTAAATATTTATCTTATCCTAGTATCATTCTAAAGACTTTATTTTGAAACCGTTGTAACTTTAAGATAGTAGAGTTTGATGCGCTGCTCCATACAGGTCATGCATATAGAAGAACTGAACTAATAATCATTTTATAAAACATTAGTTTATTTTTAATACTTAATGTACTTTTTCGGCACATGAGCCAGTACAAGATGCCTAGAATTTCCTGAGCTTTTTTAAATGAGCGTGCAACGTACTGATTGAATATTAATTTTTTGTGCAGTAAAAGTCCGAGGTAATTTGCAACTAATTTAGGCTCAATAGTCTTATCCCGAATTATAAAATCATTGATCAAAATGAAAATGATAAAACCTTCCTCTTTCTCTCTGTGCGGTTAGAATTCTTTCTTGTGAAAATTATAAGTTTGGTTTTGTCGGCAGTAACATTTAATTTCCATTTATCGAAAAACACCACCCGTGTAGAAATATCCCGGTTTGACCCGACCAGAAGAAGGTTTCTGGCCAGAATCTGACTGGGCCAAACCGGGATACTATTTTGTTAATTGCTCGGCCAGGATCTGACCGAGTTCCCACGTGGACCCAGTCGAGCCAAAACTGGTGCATAATAGAAGTATCATAAGCTTAAAAACATCTAAAGAAATATCCAAAAAAGACTGCCGTAAGTGGGTCGTTTGTGAATATCTGACAGGTAAAAGACCAATTTTTTGTGTTTTAGGTGTTTTTTATCAATTATGAAAGAAACATTAAACTAATTTTGATTATGTGGTTTCCCACTTTTAGTTCTGCGGTTCTCAGACTTGCCGTGACTGCGAAATCGTTGACCAACTTCTTTTTTATTTTCAAACATAGTTTCCCAGTGAAAGTATACTTATTTATTTTCTGATACGATTTTTCCTCATTTTTAATGTTTTTATATATTATCTTGAATAACCAAAAACCGTAATAAGAAGAGAAATAACTTTTTTCGCACGAGGTCATGCTTGCACGTAATAATGATTCGGCGACTTCCGAAGTCTTTAATGCTAAACACGTAGTAAAATGTCGGTGGACGCAAGGTTATCCGTTAAGAAATTTGCTAAATTTCACAAATTTGTATCCAATTTTCTGGAGCAAGCGGATTATTTATAAAGGTAAGTAAATTATTTTTTTAATAAGTCGGCTGACAAAGATTCTTATCTCGACCAGTTGGTAGAATATGTTCGCTGTGGTAAAAAGACTCAGTAAAATGCGATCGAGGAGCCCAGTCAAAAACCGGTCGGATTCCAACCGGGTTACCCTATTTGTATCCGGGATCCGATCGGGTAATTCGGCTGGGAGCCGACTAGGTACACTTGGCCCGGATCCGACCAACGCAGCGTGACAAAACCAACCAGAATCCGACCGGGCAGCCTGACCAGATTCCGGATACAAGCAGGGCAACCCTGCCGGAATCCGGCCCGAACTCGGTCATAATTTCTACACGGGCACTATTAAATTAATCAATTTTTGTAATATATCCATAGCTGCTTTAGCGCTCCAAGGAGCAGAAAAAAATGATGTATCGTCGGCAAATGAAAATCGCAATATTCTTTGTAACGCTTGTATTATGCCATATGGTATCGAATGTCTTTTCGAGGTCAAGGAGAACCATGACCGTGGACATATTTTTGTTAAAGTTAGTACTATTAGTACTTACCAATTTATTTAGTTACTGAACCGAGGTTCTATTTTGCCTGAATCCAAATTGTTTTGGAATTACTAATTTATGTTTTTGAAGTGCAAAAATTATTATAAATTATGCGTTCAAAAACTTTGGCTTGAGTTGGCAGTGAGCTTAAAGGCCGATAACTTGTCGGAAAAAGTTTATCCTTACCAGCTTTGTGGAAAGGCAAGCGATTTGCAATTTTCCAAGCATTCGGATAGTAACAAAGCAAAGGACAGGCATTACAAATGTAAGTAATTTGAACAAAAGCGTTTTTAGGCATTTTTATAAACAAAGTATTCTTGATTCTATCATGACAGTTCAACTATGTCTAAATTATGTGTAGAGTTCGCAATTTCTTTGTGACTAATGCTGAACAGCCTCTGAGTATCAATATCACTATAATCCTTTGTAAGAAATTGAACTAATTCGTAGTGATCTGCAAGCACTTCTCTCCGTCCAAAATCGGATACAACTAAGCCGCTTTTATCGTGGAGATTTGGAATTTTGTTAATATTATCCTTTCGCATAAGGCATTCAGCCATTTTCCATGAGGAATTGTCCCTGACATTTCATCGCTGCATGTCCTTTGACAGACTTTACGCAAGGCATTTTTATCTTTTTTAGTTTCTTAATAAAATGTGGCAAGTTGATATGAAAGTTACGAAATCTGCTCTTAAATATAGCCATGTCTGCGGTATCTTTTATGATATTCTCATTTATATCACAGACACCTTTAAGACTAGACATAAGTGCTAGATTTTCGTTGATTTCGCTCCTAAGCTTATGACAATCGGCTCACATATAATATGTATAATATGTACATATTATATGTTTAAACAAAAGTATTTTTACTCAAGTATGACTATTCTATTAGTATTTGCACATTTTATTATAAAAAAAACAAGTTAAAAGCAAGAAAAAAATGTTACTCTACTGCAAGTTCGGTATACGCCGTCTGTAAATGTGGGTTTGTCGTGTCCGCACCATATTTGACCTCGTCGCAACTGTACAGAAGGGACTGGGACTGATAGGGACCACGAAACTTGGGAGTTGAGTTGCATAACTGATTTTAAGTGGGAGTAGCAGCGCCCACCTTTCCCTTTTTGAAAAATTATAAACTAACCGTTTGAACCCGGATATGAAAGACCCAACTTTATAGGCGAACGGTTAATATTAATAGCGTAGTCAATATTCTTGAGTGGACCTATATCTACTACACTAGGAGGCGCATTAGAGTAAGAATACAAAGTAAAATTATCAGGACGTAGAACATACAAAAAGTTATCAAGAGCAAAAACGTTAAGAATTTGACCATTAGCGTTCATATTTTTGCAATTCCATGCTGATGTTTTGGCATTAAGATACACATATGATAATACTTTGTAACCAGTGTTAAAGAGCAAGCGTAATTCTCTAAGATTTATCTTGACTTTAGAAGTATTATAAGCAGAAACTAAACTGAGTTATCACAGAGTCGCATAGCAGGACATTCTTCATGAGCAGCGTTTAATATAACTTCAGAGTAGATAATAATATCTTTAAAAAGATTCAAGATACTTCCTGCGCCTTGTCACCTAACCTATTCTTGCGTACACATTATACCCTGAAACGCTAAACTCATTTTTAGGTGTCAATCTTGTCTCGTTTATGTATATTTCGTTTGTTCTCTACAGGTACTCGTAATGCGATTTGCATTCCAATGTCTTATTCTTAATATATTTATAATTTTCTTATTTTCCATCATCTGTAAATATTTCAGCGAAAGCTTGGAGCATATCCAGGTCGTTTTTACAAGTAGCTAACCTATGATTTCACTTTTTAATAAGCTTTACCATCTTTCGTAAGTCACAGAGTTCGTTGAGTTTTCTAAATTCCATAGCCAGTTCCTGGAAGTCTTGGGTATCTTTGTTGCTCGCAGTGTAGTGCCGTTTTTTCTCTGTCGGGACATTTTTGTCTGCCTGGTGAGCTGAGACCTTTGTCCATGCAAACGGTCTGGTAGACCTTGTTCTGGCATTAATTCTTTCCAATCTTTTGATGTATGTTAGACAGATGACATCATTTGCCTGATGCGTACCTCCACAATTTAAATATTTAAGAAACTCTTCTAGATTTTGATTGTCTCCGTTCTCCTCTATATCTCCCGCCTCTGGGTGATTATCCGTGAGATGTGCCTGCGTACACTTGACATATTTTGGCAAATTTTTGCAGTAAGAGCTTCCATGTCCGAATAATTAACATCTACGGCATTGTGTAACACGTCTCCTGTTTCTGTAATTATCCAAATATATTCTCACCAGACAAACATCCTTCACTTTTCTCACTACACTTAGGTCTTGGTTTGGTGGTAAACTTATGAAATAGTTCGGGTGATCTGTCAGAATCCTTTGCCTCATTCGCATCACTTTGCCAGTTTTGACATCTTGGAGTAGGAGATTTCTATCATTTCTTCAAAAGGAATAACAGGCAGTCCCTGGGCAAACAGGTGTTTCGGTTTCTCATCTTTAAACGGACGAGTGAAGTACGCTGCATGTGAACCATCCAGCTTATTCTTTATAATCTGGTAGTCATTTTAGTCAAACGCGAGAATGGAAAGTCATTGTCCGGAAAAGTTGAATCTTGTCCTTGTAGAGACTGTAGATTCGTTGAATTCCTTCATGACCAATCGTGGGTTATTAATCTTGGCGGTTAGCACAACAGGTGGTATCTTCTGCTTGAGCTTCTTGTCAGGCTACCACTTGGAGCTGATACCATCATCCTCATCCATGGTAGATATCTTCATTTTCCGTCGCCTTTCTGTATCTCTATGGTTTTCTTGCAGCCATGTTAGGTAGCGGCGCGCCACACGCCTTCTGCCCTAACTCAGGAACTAAGAAACCTTCGCCTCCCAGTTATAACAACTTTCTCTACTTTGGAAATGGAATGTTCTCTTTTCGAATCCAAAATAGATCATTTAACTCTTCATTTCCGGGCGTTGAGCTAGTTTCATCGAGTGCCCAACATTTCTTCCTCCCACTATTCGCGTTAGAGATGTAGTGGGAGTTGGAGTCTGTGTTTTACAATTTCTCCTGTCTAACGCAATATTTCGCAATATTCAAATTGAAGAATATCGTTTTGTCTGTTGCCAGGCTACCCTATGCAACTGACTGGTAAGAATGTATTCTTTGGAGGCGTTTTTTTGTCCTTTTTTCTTTCGAGAGTGAATTTTGAGGGATTTCACCTTTTTGAATATGTGAATTATCTACTTTAATCATATTACTTTCTTCTTGAGTTATATAATTTTTTAACATTAATATATCACGACAATCAGTTTTTGTGTGTAGTTCACATTTTTAATTCATAGTGAGTTTTGTGCTGTATACTTTAAAAACTCGTATTCTTGTGGAAAAAATTGATTCGTTTAGTTTGGTGGAAAATTCATTTACTTCATTAAAAACTCCTATTTTCATGCGGAAAATTCATTCCTTTGAATACAAATTAATTTGATTAAAATTTCAACGATTTTGTTTAAAATTCATTTCATTTTTGATCAATAATTAATTTAAACGAAAATTTAACTATTTCATTTTCTGTTCAAAAATTTGGTCATTTTTGAGTTATTCTAATAGAAATTTGATTATTTTTAATTTTAAAGTGCCGCACTATATTGTGAAATTAATTTTGCAATGAAGCAAAAAATACGTATTTAATTATTCAGTAATTAACATTGTACATTCTTATAGAATGAAACTTGAAATTAAAAATTTTAATAGTTTTATTCATTTAATTAAATTATTATCCGAAATAGGCTACATATAAATTAAAATAGCTTTAATTTTTATGTCAGTTAGAAATGATATTTTAAACTGTGATTCAAATGAACTCAGATAAATATTTGTTTTGAAATAAACAAAAAAATGTTGACTTCATATCGAAGATACAATTTGTTTAATTCAAATAAAATTTGTTTAAATTGAACAATAGTATATTTGATTTAAATCGAACAAATATTTTTTTCATTCAATAAAATATTTTATTTACTCTATATCAAGAAAAGGATTGGTTGGATTCAAACAAGTATTTTCTTAAGTGTAAGTTGTTTATAATTATCTTTTTTTTTGCACATTTAGAATACAAATGGCATACATATTATATTATATTCCTGGTAGGGGAGACCTCTAGGTAATAATTTAAAGTAAATAATCGCATTACTTAAAACATCTACTTCTACTCTTCTGACGCCTTGCAACCGATATCCCTCACAAAATATTTCATTAGTCTCTCCAATATAACCCAACTCTCGCTTTGAGTCCCCTCGTTTCTGGCCTTCCTAGAACTGCTGGCGCCCGCAGTTTTCCAGGGGAGAAGGGCCGCAGCAGTTGCGATAGTCGTCTTGGAAAGGTCGCAGTGCACGATTACTGAATCAAACA
>NC_046657.1:159159515-159162677 GCF_010883055.1 Belonocnema kinseyi
ATCTACACGTCGCAGGAGTGGAAGCCCCTTTCACGCTCGTATCATTGGCGTTCCCAAACTTCCCGTATCTTTGAAGTTTGATTGTAGTAATAATATCAGATACTACAGAAAATATTAATACCTGCTACGTTAACTAGGAAAATGTCATATGAAAATAATATAACTTACTATTACCTTATTGAAATACAGAGGGACTCTGAGATGGTCGCTGTTTTGGGGCTGACCATAAACCTGACCTAACTTAAAGGAACCGAGGATAGTTTAACTCTGAACGTAAACAGACTTTGTTTTGTCACGTGTGAGCAGGCACCGCACACCCCCCGCAGATCATCATATCAATAGTCGCGTCATGGCGTCAATTCTCGGAATTACTATCTCAGGGCGCGCTATGTCCGAGTTTGACTGAACACGACTTATCACGTTTGAGGCTCCATTGGAACCTACTTTAGTCATTTTTCCAACAAAAAGTCTCTCCGTGTACGGGTCAGGGGAAGGGGGAAATGTTTTAAAGCGTACGCGGGAGTTAAGGTAAACACGGATAAGTGAATCTGGAAGAAGAAAATGGTTGGGGACAGTGAGTAAGGTACAGATATTTTGATTTATCATGTGTCTGGATAAATCGATATTACAAGATGTTGATAAATGTGCAGGTAACGGAATCTATAGGAAAAACCGCGGGAACGGTAATGGCAATGGTGATTTTCTGCCCCAAACTGCTTCTGTTGTTCCTTTAGAAAGCGACATGTATGTACAGTGGCGGATCCAGGGGAGGTGTTTAGGGGGTTCAACCCCCCCCCCCTGAAACTTTTGACCTTTTGTATTAAAGGCCGACGCCGCTAAGCTATGCATGGGATATACATATATATATTTTTTGACCCCCCCCCCACCGAAATATTTTTCTGGGTCCGTCCCTGTGTACGTACGATAATTGCCAGGTGACCATGTTCTCACTGGAGTTCTCCAACATTCTATAACTCGTGATAATAATCCAAAAGGGTTCACTGGTGTACAATCCCTTAATAATGATGATTTATTTGCAAATATCTATAATCTTCATAATAATGATGATAATAAATTAATAATAATAAATTAATTGTATCAAAAATAATTATATAATTATCATATTAATAATTGATAATTAAACGATTTAAAAAGAACTGAAAATAATTTTTGTAATGAAAAAATAACGGCATGTTTCGTTGCTGTGGAATAAAAAAAGTCCAAGGTCAATATATTCTACCTTTGATCTTCGGAACTTTTTTGTTAAAATAATTTTAAAGACTCGCTTCGCTTTTCAATGCCTCAAATTATTCGGCATGCTGAGAGACTATTGTTATTTATTTAATTTTTTTATATACCTCTCGAACAATCCTTACGTCATTTTTGTAATTTAACAAAAGTGGACACTAGACTGGTCCAAAAACTGATTATCGAGCTACAGGGCAAGTCACCCCCTCCTAAAGTTTCCATTTCTGGAGTAAATGAATCTGAAATTTTTTTTTAATTAAAATGTTAACACTTCAAAATAAAATTTGACTAACATGGGGAAATTTTGGATTTTCGAAAAATTAAACTCGTGCACCAGGGTTTCATCGAAACGCACCAAGTTTTTTAGCAATTGAAGAGGAGTGTCTACGAAATAAAACCATACTAACCACTTTTCTTTTTAGCGCGCTCTTACCCCCTCCCCCTGCAGCGCTCTAAATATGATTCAAAAATAAAAAACTACATTTTCATGTACTATTGTTACTTTTTTCCAATTTCTGTTGTCCTTTTCATACAAATAATTACTAATGGACAGTTTGAAAATTTCTCATGACTTTTTAAAGAATATTTAATTGATTAAATAACTGTAACTTATTTGGACAATTATTTATTCCCAAAATATATGAAAAAATAATCGTATTTTCTTACTGAAATGTAATAGTTGGTAATTTTTTAGCACAGTCGATTTTTTTTTAATTATGTATTTATTTAAACGATTTATTATTGTTGGTTCAAAACATTTCTAAAAGTTGAGCCAGATATGTCCAATTTATCTCAAATTGGTATCCTAGCTACTTTTTGTTGAATAATTACATTATTTTGATATATTTCTTCTAATTTTTAACAAATCTCTATTTGTTTAAGCAATTTTTATTTACAATTATTTTTTAAATGTTTCAAACCGTAGTTTCTGAATTAAAAAATATTGAATAATTCTAAGTAGTAGTCAATTATGCTAAAAGCCTTATGTTATTGTTTATACAATTAATGTTTTTTTAATTTTCTTTAAATTGAGTATCAATGGGTTACATCTTTTCTGGCGCACTATTAAAGAAATAATAAAATTTATAATAAAATTTAAATCATAAAAATGTATTTATTATATCGGACTTTAACTGCTTGTTCACGAGAAATAATGATAAAAACCAGTAGTTATATAACGTAGTAAAAAATTATAGAAAACTGTTTCCAAACTTTAGAAAAAAAGCAATGTCTTTGATAAAAAAATAATGTTTTTTGATCAGCGTTGTAATTAGACTGCATATCAAATGGATTTTGATTATATTTCATAACAAAATTTAAAAGTCTTTTATGTATATCAAGCTGACATACTGAAGACACAACAAATATATATTAATATACAGGGTGTCCAAAAAGCCCCGGGACAGCCAAATAAATCCTTAGGTACAATTTTTTTGGAGAAGGTTGAGGTCATCAATGATGTAACATACAATGAGGAATCTAGTGGTGACCTTAGTTTTTACCTTGACCATGTCCTTCATGGTTATTTCAAGGTCACCTTTATTTTTTTAATGGAATAGCCCATTTTTAACATTGGCAATCGAAAGAGCAGACAATCTAGCATTAAAAAGTGTAGTCAGGTCATAGATAAGGTGTGACCTTGATGGACGTATCAAGGTCATTCAAACTTCAATATGTTCGGAACATTTTTTCGCTAGCTAGCTTGTGAAAATTACCTACTTATTTAAACAATGTACATTAAATAGTGACCATCTAGTGACCTTGACCATGGCCATCAAGGTCATATCACTGTCCTCTTTGTTTTCTAACTGAAACGTCTCTGTTTGACATCGGAAATCGAAAGAAGGGAAACTTTTACATTAAAAAGTGTAGTCAAGTCATAGGTAAGGTTTGAACTTGTTGACCATCAAGGTT
>NC_046657.1:159162777-159175733 GCF_010883055.1 Belonocnema kinseyi
ATGTTCAAGAAAATTAATTATGCAAATCCTCATTGGGCAGGAGAAGACCAATCGCAATATCCACAAAAACTCAACGTTTGGACTGGCATATTCAGTAATAGAATAATTAGAACCTTTTTTATCGATGGTAATTTAATTGCTCAAAATTAGAAAGCCAGGATTAGAAATCAAATAGTCACTGCAATAAGAGAGATTGCTGGAGACAACTTTGATGAGACATAATTTCAGCAAGATGGTGCAGGTCCTCATTACGTTATAGATGTTCGCGCTTACTTAGATACAGTATTTGCTAATCGGTGGATAGGACGTAGAGGAAAAATTGAATGGCCAGCTAGATCCCCTGATTTAACACCTCTAGATTAATTTTACTTGGGCTATATCGAGGATCTAGCGTGCAAAACAAAACCTGAAAACTTAGCAGAATTGCAGCAAAGGATAATATACGAATTAGCTCTCATTCCAACTGCAATTATTGTTCATGCTGTAAATGCTTTCTACTACCGTTTAGCTGACTGTCAAAAAGTAAACGGAGAACAGTTCCAACACTTACGTTGAGAATATTGAACATCTCATTCTCTATTGCAGATCGTGAGAGATAAGAGGACTCGCGTTAAACAAGCACCCCATCGTGAGAGGCAAGGGGACTCACGCTAATCAAGCACCCCGAATCGTGAGAGGTAAGGGGACTCATGCTAATCAAGCACCCCTAATCGTGAAAGGCAAGGAGACTCACGCTAATCAAGCACCCCAAAGGGAACAGAATAAACGTAAGTCTAGTATTCTGAAAGAAAATGACAGTGAGGTAGTGGATGATCCACAAGCTACCTTGCGAAAAAAACCAGACCTGAAGTTTAAATGATCTTAAGATGACCTCCAGGGGACTCCTAACCTGGACATGAATACCTTTCTAAACGTCAAATTTTCCACTCTTTTGATTTCCCGATGTCACAAAGAATCGTTTAAATTAAAAAAACAAAGGTAACCTTGAGATGACCTCGATGGTCAAGGTCAAGGTCACACCTGACCTATGACCTGACTACACTTTTCAACGTAAAATTTTCCGCCCTTTTGAATGCCAAAGTCAAAAATGGGCCGTTCCCATTAAAAAAACAAAGGTGACCTTGAAATAACCATGAAGGTCATGGTCAAGGTCAAAACTAAAGTCACCACTGGATTCCTCATTGAAAGTTACTTGAAGAATGACCTCAATCTTCTACAAAAAAATTATACCTAAGAATTTATTTGGCTGTCCCGGGACTTTTTGGATACCCTGCATATTTACGAAAATGATTCTGCGTTATATTTTCTTGATTCACATTTTTTAATAAGAAACTGCTTGAACGAATAAAAATTGTTTAAACTATAACAAGACGTTTTTAACAGAATGTACTACTCCTCTAAATCATTCAATATTATGTTTAATTCAGGTGATACGATTTTTTAAATATTTTTGGACAAATAATTTTTCAAAAACCTTAAATTTGTTTGAAAAATTATGGAAGTGGTTAATATGTTTTTCTATACACTTTGGGAATAAATAGTTGTTCAAATAAGTTACATTTATTTAAACAACTAAATATTATTTAAAAAGTCGCAGTAAATATTCAAATTGTGCATTACTAATTATTTGTATGAGAAAGATGACGGAAATTGCTCAAAATTAGCAGTAATACGTAAAAATGTAGTTTCTTGATTTTTATGTCATATTTGGGGCGCTGCAGGAGGGTCTAAGAATGAGTTAAAATAAAAGTTATTCGTGTGGTCTTTTTACGAAGACACTTTTTTGTAATCCCTAAAAAACTTGGCAGGTTTCGATGAAACCATGGAGCATGAGTTCAACTTTTCGAAAATCCAATATCTCATCATATTTATCAAATGGGATTTTGAAGTGCCTGGTGGCACATATTAATATTTGAATTTTGAAGAAAGAAAATACGGATTTGTTTCCTCCGAATATGGAAATTTTATGGGGGGGGGGGGAATTGCGATCTAGAGCGAAAAAAATATTTACAATGCATTTTTGGTCCACCCTAGTAGACACGGTAATTGCTTATGAATCAGAAGTAAATACCCCTTTTCTTGCAGCAGAAAAATATATTTGTTCTAAATTTGAAACTTAAAATATCAAAGGAATATACATATGTTCACGGCAGAATAGAATGGAGCAGAAATTTCTCTATGAACCTGAAGTAATCTACAAAAGCATTTGCGAAAATAATTTAAACAATTTTTTAGTTAACTAATATGACCCGCCATTGTGGACTAAGTTAATTAATGAAATTTAATAAACAATTAGATAAATAATAGCAAATTAAATTAGGGATTAACTTTTTGCTTTACAATTTGTCGTCTCCATCCTTAAAGTGATGACTATACACAAAGAAACTGTCATATCAAGTCAATCATATTTTTATTATAAGAATAAACCAATTTTTATACTTGTAATTGAGGTTTTTTAAATTATATATAGAAATTTATTACACTATGTACTTTTTAGGAAATTAGTCGTGTCATGAAATAAATAGAATAGTTAAACAGATAGTGACACTGGGGTCTATTACTGATTATACTGACTGTCAAAGATGACTGAGCACTTCATGCAATGGCTAGAAATCTTCGGCAGATATTGTGACTGTAAATTATTATCATAATTAAAGATTATATCAAAATTAAATATATGCTTACTTTCACTTTCACTTTGTAAATTTTCATCTGTGACATTTCCGATAGTCGCGCGGATTGCTACTTATCTTAAATCAAAAATTTGTGCGGAAAAAATCGTTTATAATATTTCCAAAAATGTTTAATTTTTCCATCAATACATTTTTTATCCTTACACTCAATTTTTAATAATCCAATTTAGCATTTTCATGAAATACGAGTACTTCAAAATCAGTTACCAGTTCTCTATCATGGTCTGCCTGTATGTGTAGCGAGATTTTTGTATGTTTTTGTGATAATACATGAGACAGAATTTCAACTTTTTTCTTGTCCAAAAAATATCTTATTTTCTCTGCATATATTTTGTTGATGATAAAGAGATTGTCTATTTCCAGACTTCTGAAGGTTCTATGAGTAATAAATTTATCAGATTTGAACAATACTGAGATCTGTGATGAATAATCTTTCAACATTCTACACAGTCTCTAAATATACGATTCAGTTGTTAAAAATCACGCACCTGTTTAAAAACATTTTTTAAATTCTCTGCTATTGTCTTTATCCAGAAAACAATGAAGATCGTTATTCGAATCTTGGGTTGCATTTTTTTCCTTAATTCGACAAGTAAGTGTACATATTATAATATAATATTATTGTCACAAATAAATAATTCATGTTTTCAAAATTTGGACTACATACCGTGGCCTCAGAACTCCAAATTTCCGTAAAATATCCGTAAAATCTAGATTCCAAAAGTGAAAATTCTAATCTGTAATAAGTGTTATTAATATTGTATTATGATCATACCAGTATATTATAAAATAACGCAAAGTAAATGTAAATACAAATGAAATTTCCACTTAAATGTATGGTTAAAAAGAATTTCATGTATCAGAAAAGAATCTTTTTGCAACAAACATTAGTCTTTCGCAATAAACTTAATATAATTTTATAGCCAAATAATTCGATTTGTATATAAAAAGATATTCAAGTGGCTGAAAACAAAAAAGGCAAGAGGTCGATGCTTTTGTTTCAAGGCAATTTTTGTCTGGGTGTAAACTAAAATAAGAGAGCTAGAGATATCAACATTCTCAAGGCTGAAGTTCAAAGTCAAGTCCCCCATAGAAACTTAAAACTTTTAAAAACTCTGTTCATATTTTAGGATTGAGGAAAATATCCAACTACACCCAACTCTCGCTTTCAGTCCCCCCGTTTTGGGCCTTCGCAGAACTGCTCGCGCCCGCAGTTTTTCAGAAAAGCAGGTTAAGAGCGGTTGCGACAGTCGTCTTAGAAGGGCCGCAGTGCGCGATTACTCAGTTAAGTGTATTGCGCAATAGCATACATGGCAATTGGGGAACGGTTCAGGCGGTCTTGAATGTTAACGTTTCGATCCCTCTGAATTCAGTCTAAGACTATTTGAAGGCAACCCACGACACTGTACTCTCAATAAATATTACTTCACTCAGAGGAAAATGTATCTTGAAAAAAAAGCACCGTCCTCTTGCCTGTTTTGTTTGAAATCACTTGAATACATTTCTTAAACTAAAAAGAATTATTTGACTGCACGATGAGGTGGAAATTCTTTCAAAGGGCTATTGTTTACTGTAAAAATATTCTTTTAGAAACAACTAAGATTCCTGTCAACATTAAATTTTAAGAGGGAATTGCACTTGTGTGAAGAAGCATCCATTTGGCACTAGGTCAAATTTCACTGAGTGTGATTAGGTTACTAAATAATAGTAGATTATACAAGGTGTCACAAAAGTCCCGAGACGGCTGAACATTTCCTCAGGTAAGACATTTTTCAAAAGATTTTTTCGACGAGGAATTCAATGGTGATTAAAAATGAAAAAAAGTGTGCACACTTCTAGGTCAAGGTCAATTCGGACCAATGACTTGAGTACATATTCGAAGGTAAAATGTACAGCTCTATCAATTATCGATTTAAAAAAGGGGGTTCCAATGAAAAAAATTTTCCTTGAAATGACTTTGAATTAATCGTCCAGGCCATGCTTAAGTTCACTATTGAATACGCCGTGTTACAGGTAGTAACTTTGATTGTTTCGAAAAAAAATTTGAAAAGCTTCTATTCCCAGAGGTATGCAGAACTTGTTGAAATATAAATGAGCGTACAGTGACCTTCAAGGTTTTTTCGCGGTCAACTTTTCTTAATGAAAACCCCCTTTTTTACATCAGCAATCGATAGAGCTGTACATTTTACGCTCGAATATGTACTCAGGTCATAGGTTCAATTTGACCTTGAACCAGAGGTATGCAGACCTGGTTTAAGTTTAAGTGACCTTAGAGTGACCTTCAAGGTTACAATGTACCTATGACCTGGGTACATATTTGAACTTGAAATTTTCCACTCTATCGATTGCTGATATAAAAAGGGGGCACATTTAAAATAAAAAGTTGACCTTGAAAAGATCTTGAAAGTCATCGTCAAGATGAAAGTAAAGGTTACGGTTGAATTCCTCGTTGAATGATACTTCAAAAATGACCTTGACCTCCATGAAAAATATCGTCGCTGAGGAAATATTTAGCAGTTCCAGGACTTTTGTGACATCCTATACAGAACTCCTGATATAAGAACACACGCCTACCACATTCTTAGAACTAATAGCCCCCGCAGTTTCATGATTAGAGGAGCTGCAAGGCCAAAAGGGAAGATGTGCTCAGTCAAGCGTGACAAACATCTCAAATTCATTATGCTCAGCGCGTTAGTTGCATCAGGTTGCACCATACGTCGTCAAGCAACGAAAAAATGCATGCAGTCCTGTCTGTTTACGTTTAGATTCCTCCAATTTAGGATCACAGCTAAAGCAAGCTATACACGAAACCGTTCCTATATCGGGCGTTGAGGGCATTTAAAATTGAGGTATTAAGAAACGGGTGATGCAAAAAGATCAGACAGCACTGAACTACTAGCTCAGGCCAGTTTCATGTATGAGAGCGTACTTAAATCGCGTAACAGCTTAAGAACTGATCAGGGAAGTTTTAGCAAATTTTTCAAATGAAGTTTTGTGGTAACCCTGATATAATATTCTGGTTGATAATTTATTTCCCTTGTATTTACTTTACTTACTTTATTTACCTTTGAAGTTGCCTACGCCCGAAGCTTATCTTTTTAGTCATAAATTTTATTATTTGTTTGAGAATACGACAATTTTGTTAAAAGTTCATCCTTTTAATTACAATTTTAATTTTTTGTTGAAAATTCGCCTTTTCTGGATAAAAATTCAACGTTTAAAAAAAATTATTTTTATTTAAAAATATCATCTATTTTAGTGCGAATTGCATCTTTCTTGAATAAAATACAAATGTTTCGTTAAAAGTTCAACAGTTTTGTTTAAAAGTCATGCTTTTGTATTAAAAATTGAAGAGTTTTGTTGAAAAGTCAAACTAAAATTTGTTTGCATAGAAATTCAAATTTTTTTTTAATTTTTTTTTTTTTTTTTAATACTGCATCTGCTTTAGTAGAAGTTTTATTATTTTTTTTTTGATGAAAGTGCAATTGTTTGGTTCAAAATTAATTAATCTTTTTCAGTTAAAAATTCAATTATTACATTAAAAAATCTTCTTTTGTGTTAAAAAAGTCTTTTTTTGTTTAAAATAAATACATTGGAAAATTTTAAATTGGTATCTGAAATATTGTTCTATTCTGCTATTTAAATGTTAATGGTTAGGAAAAATGAACCATTGTGGAAGGAAAAATCATGGAATTTTAAAAGTTAAAAAAAAAAGAATTTAAAAAGTTTTCGTCCTGAAAATCATGCATTATCTTAAATACAACAAATTAATTAGTTGCAAGTCCCGCATCTTATTATTTCTTAAAACCAGAAAGTAGATACAGTAAGGGAGATATTTTTGTTACGGTTACCGGTTTTTTTGTTTGTATAGTTGAACTTTTCATATTAAACTTAAAAAAATAAATATGACAAAATGGATTTTCAATTTCAATAATAAAACAATATAAAAATTTCTTTCAAACTATAAAACTTAGTACAGTAAATTTAATTCATAATGTATTAAAATTTGATAGACAGGTACAATATTCAGCAAATAAAAACATTTATATTTTTCATTTAATTCAAGAACAAAATATTTGAAAGTGCATCGCTATTTTGACCACTAAGTTTGAGGACTGTTTAAAAAGTTTGTTAACAAAAATCGCTATGCTTCTTCTAAAGGAATCAATGGACCAATCATCATCTCAAGAACCATCAACGGCACGCCGTGCATCAGGTAACTTCAAAACGTAGTCACAAGTACCAAAAATAATTATGATTTTAAATTAATTAATTTCACTTCAATAAAATCTAAAGTAATTTACACCTATTCAAAATTTGTAAGTGCTGCTATTATTATGAATAAAGAGCATTCTACAGTAGATCATCTGGTCGGTGTTGCGATCTCTTTTTTAAAGAATGATTTTATGAGGTCTCTGAACTTTATATCATTCTTAATCGATTGTAATGATTTTTCCCGAAAAGCTGATCAAATTGTGACCCCGATTTACCGGGGTTTTTGGGCTTGGCCTCCAAATGCCCTTCACGGTAAATCGGGGTTTTTACTGGTAAGATGGCAAATTTGCTCCAGCTACCTGCGTACGGATACCCCACTACGAGGCTTCCCCTCACTCAGCCGAACTGCTATTGCCGAGCCTGGTCAGTGGAAGTCCTTTGTACCTAATATGAACAAAAATGGGGAATATCGTATTTTTTAATTTAGGACTTGGTAATTTACAAATATAATACTCGAAATCTGCGAATTATAAAGATTCCAACGATATGTTATTTGACTTAAAATGTTGAAAATTAAAGAATAAATGTTCAAGGTTATGCAAGAAATAATGGAAAAATTGTCAGTATATTTTACTTAAATCAACCACAGTAGCTTTGATTTATTGGTTCAATATCTTACTTAACTCGGGGAAATTACGAAATCTAAAATTCAGCCACATTTGAAAACTCATTAACTGGCCTCATAAATTTCGTTTATTTCTCATATAATCGCATTTCCCAAAATTATCCTTAAATAATTTTGCAGTCTTATTGTAAAAGTTTGCATAGCCTGATTCCTTACCTAATTTCAAATCGCAATAAGAAGCATCATAAATTTTGTTTATTGCTTGAAGAATCATATTACTTAAAATTATCCTTTTAATAGTTTGCCTTAAAAAATTTGTTTTTGTTTTATAAAAGTGCTTAATTTAAAAAATTGTATATACCGCATCTTAGTCTTCATTACGTAGAACGAAATCCGGCTGACCAGGCTCGCCGGCAGCAGTTTGGGAGAATGAGGGCAAGCCGAGTAGTAGGGGAAACGTACAGAGTTAGCTAGGGTGGAATTGACCATCGGCATCGCCCCTTCACACATTACTGTATTCTGACGGAGTTGCTCGACTGACACTGTTCCTGTAAATCGGGGTTCCAGTGTAAATTCATATTAGGCAACTTATAAAGCAATTATTATTTTAATTTAAAAAACTGAGCGTCGGCTTGATTCTAGCAAATCTTCATTTCCAGTGCTAATGCAGTACTTGCCAACCTTATTGAGTAAGTACTGGCCGCCAGCATTGAAGCAGTACTGGCAGACAGTAGATTGGGCTGTTGTTCTCAAGTGAAAATTTCCCTCTTTACATCACAAGTTATCTTCTTTTTACAAAAACCTTTCTGAACATAGATATGATTTAAGAAAAGTGGCTTCACTTTAATAATATAACTATTGTATTAATGCGTAAACGTAAAGTCAATGATAAATTGATTAATATGTTATATTAATTTTCAATTGTTTAAACAATTACTATTTTTAAACAAATTTTCCTGTACATCGTGTAAAACTAGTATTTTTTGAAAGTAATGAAACAATTGAGACTCCGGATGCAAAAAGGAGATATAGAATTATTTTGCTGAAGTGGGGAGGCTCCTAAACACTTGAAAATAAAGTCTCGAATTTTAATTTTTAAGACATATATCTAAAATGAAAATGTGATACCGCATCTTTTTCTCCCCATTAAAAAAATTGTAGCTTCTTTATTTTTATATTAATTAACGAAAAACTTTTTTTTCCCTGATTAAAATCTTTTGAATTTTTTCACTTCAAGTCGCAACAAAATGGAAAATTTTAAATATTTTTTAACAAAACTGATCAGAAATATACATAATCATATTCTGCGACGGATGACGTTAGCGAAAGTTCAAAATGTCTATTAAATAAATTGTTAATTATTTTTATTCCGACACGTTGCATAATTCGTGCCCAAACAACTTCCAACGTTTGGGGAGTCTAGCGAATTTTGAGCAAGTGAAAACTATCAGTGAGAAAGGCCATGACGTAACTGAACAAAATGTTTTAAAAAATGATTATTGTTAAAAAAATTATGGTATAATTACTATGAGAAGGCAGAAGCAAATAATTAATAATTGTTTAAATAATTTCAAACTATCCTTTACAAAAAATATTACGTTTGACATTATTTGAATGCCTCAATATTTACATAAAGTAGTAATTTTTCAAGAATAAAGGGTGAACAAAATTTTATAAAGAAAGGAAAATTATTTAAATAACTGCAAACTGTCTGTCGGATAAATGGTACTAGTAGCATTAATTAACTTCAATATTATTTCCAGAAACAACGAACTTTTCGCGATTTACAGGGGGAAAATTGTTTAAACAAAATTGATTGTTTAAATAATTTTCAGATAATGTGAGCAAATAAATTTATCTTAAAATTGTTTAATTGTGTCATTAATGTCAAGAAAATAATAACTTTTCAAGATTCGCAGTGGAAAAAATGTTTTAAATAAAATGAAATTTCCAAAATGATTACCAAATATGTAAAACAAGAAATACTTATCTTTGTACCATTTACTCTAAAAAACAATAGATTTGTATGACACATGACAGGGAAAAAACTTAGTAAGACAAATAATAATTTTTTAAACAATTTTAAATTATTTTAAAATACTTTAAAAGCTGTCAGTTATCGAACAGAAATAATTAATCTTTAAAAAAATTAAATAACTAGCTTCTTTAGCGTGAATTTCATATAAAACTGCTATTTTGCAGTTTTGGGGCATTTTCGGGGCACATTACAAAGAAATTGAGATCATCGAAATTTGAAATTTTTGGGTGGAACTTATTCCTTGAACATTCCTTAAGAGGTAACCAAACATTGATTTAGAAGAAGGTGATAACGAATACATACCTTTTTCTTCCATTTTTTTCATTCTATTAATTTTTTAGCAAAAAGACCAAAAAAATACAATAAATTACATAAATTTTAACGAAATCGATGAATTTTTAACTAAAAACTATCAATTTTCAAGCAAAGATAAAATAATAAAATTTTTATTTCAGAAAATTTATTTAAAAAAATAATCTAACAGAATAGTTGAATTTCAACCAGAGAGATGAATGTTCAAGTACTTAACAAAATGAATTTGTAACACAAAATTTCAACCAAGTAATTAAATTTTTTATTCAGAAAATTAATCTCTTTCCAAAAAAGACAAACTGACAATAAAATACATAAATTTTAAACCAAATTATTATATTTTCTATCAAAAAACGATCCATTATCAGCCTCTGATGAAATAAACAAATTTTCAGTTCATATATTAATTCCAAAGTTTTTCCAAAGTTTTTCTTGAAAACAGGTGCATATAAGATTACACGTACAAAGCGGAAGCTTGAACTAATTTTCAATTAAACAATTTAAAATTCAATTCAATTAAACTGATCAATTTTTTATTACATTTTTATTAATTTAACAGTTTAAAGATTTCTGGTGAAAGTGTATAAAACCACTTTATTATTTCCAATGCTCTAAATTAAAACTAATCCCTCTTCCAGTTCAGTACAAAGTTAAAAAAAAAGTTTTACCTTTCTTTTGAGTGTTCAAAATCCTAATTTTGCAACAGATCACATAATAAAAATTTGAAAAAGAAAATATTGGTCTCTTCGAATTTCTAAAAACTTGAAAACAAAAATTCCATCCCTTCCAACTGAATACAATTTATTTTAGAAAAACAAGAAAGAGCCTCTTTCAATTCAGAGAAAATAACAAAATAAAAATAGTCTTCCCTTAAACTCAATAAAAAGGTTACAAATTAAGCATTCTCCTTCTTACAATTAATAAAATATTGAAAAACAAAACTTCCTCGTTTCAAAACAAATAAAATGTCAAAAATGCTAAATATTCCCCTTTTCGAACTCTATTTGTAACAAAAAAATCTAGCTATTCATACCAAAATTTCAGTACTTGCCGCCACGACCTTGATTTAAAAATACAATTGTAAAATTTACAAGTTTTTTTTATTCATAAATCCTTTCAGGGTTAATTGTTTTAATTTGAAATCGTTCGAAATTTATTATCGGCCAACTCTTATGTAAACTTTACAATTCAACACTTACTTGAAATTAAACATTTTCCTAATAAGATAATTGAGTTAAACATTACAAAACGATTTGTATAAAATTTCAAATTAAATGAAATAGGATTTGAAATTAAATAAAAACGTGCATTTATAAATTTATGGATTATAAATGGTTTTATATTTTTAATTAGTTTATAAAGTTTAAGTCGGACTACAGTTCAGGTTTGAAAATCATTCTTTTATTCATTTTAGAAGTTGATCAACCTAAAACTATTTGATCAAACAATTTCAAATTCGAACGCTATGAAGTTGCTATTGTTCAATTTTTATAACTGCATAGATTTTACTTCTAATAATTTGTCAAATTCCCAGAAAAAAACTACCATTTCTTGGTTTTTCCATTCATACAAAATTCCCGGTTACTTTCCGGTTAGTTAATTAACACTTACATTATTAGAAAATCTTAAGGATAAAAAAGTTTTCAAAACATAGAAGTCTCATCAGTTTTAAATATAAATTTTTCAAACTTGAATAATAATAAGAATGCACACTACGTACAATTAATCTTAAATTTCGCCTATGTTTGAAGTGATTTATAAAATGGACAAAAATAGATCTGCTATTGGTTTCTGCAGATATTGACGTAAGGCTATAAGTGCACTATAGAAAAAAATAATTCAGGTTTAAATTTTTTACTAACCGTATTCGTTTAGAGGTATAATTCTCGTTTTCTCTTTAGGAAAAATTTAATGTTCTTATTTAATACTTTTTATTTTTTGAAGGATTCTTAATAATTCTATTTTACTTTTCATTAAACTTAACTGGTAGGTAATCGACATATGATTTTACCCAACTGCGAGGTAATCTTGATTATCAAGTTGTATTATTCTTACTAAATCGTGAATGAAATTATAATGAATCTTAATAATAATTTATATTTTCACATAAAATATTACCCTATTTCATCTTACATAACTGAAAGTAAATTTTAATAAAACGCATTAATGTCCTCAGTTTACCAATCTCAATTGTGTCAAATTTAACCCACAAACATTCTCTGTGTGCGCTATCCGGCGCATGTGCTAATGTGTGAGTCCCATGTGAGAGTAGAGTAGAGTGGGGGTACTCTTTAAGTGCCCAATTCTTTGAATTATACTCTCCCACAGCCCCGTCACGCGGGTAGATACCGGGACAGACGAAATTCCGCCCCAGCTACCTGCGTATGGTTCTCCCACTACGCTGCTTCCCCTCACTCAACCGTACTACTGCCGCTGAGTCTGGTCAGCTGGAATCATTTGCACGTAATGTGGACTGAAATGAAGAATATCACATTTTTTGAATGTAGCACTTGACATAATATTTGAAATCTGCGAATTATAACGATTTCAACGATATTTTATTTAACCTAAAATGCTCAAAATTAAAGAATAAATGCTCAAATTTATTTGAAGTTTTATGGAAAATATTTGATTATTATTTACTCAAATCAACTGCAGTAGCTTTGATTTAAGGGTGCAATATTTTACTTAACTTGCGGAAATTTCAGAAGCTAAAATTTGCCCACATTTGCGTGGCTTGGGTCAGGCTGGGGGCCCCTGGCCTGGCCCTAGCTTGTATTTCTCAATGTCTCGACCTAGACCCCGGCTAAATAGGAAGTGGCAAAGTTCCTAAAATTGATGGCAAATGGCGTCATTTTAGAAAGTCCAAAAATGCCTAAAATAATAAAAAGCACTCGTAGAGTCAGGAGAAATCGAGCAAAAACCACTATTACATGATTAAGTGTGGATTTCGAAAGTAAGGAAATTACACCAAACTCTCGCTTTCAGTCCAGTGTCGGGGGTTGCCTTCAAATAGCCTTGGACTGATTTCGGGGGATCGAATCGTAAACAGTGAAGGCCGCCGGACTCGTTT
>NC_046657.1:159175833-159189380 GCF_010883055.1 Belonocnema kinseyi
TACATATAATGTCGCAATCGCTCCGGCTGAGAAACTGCGGAAGCCAGCAGTTCTAGGAAGGCCGAGAACGGGGTGACTAAATGCGAGAGTTTGGTGTAATTTTGAATTTTTATAAGACATTACGGTAGCGTAATTGAAAACGATTAAGCACGACATAGTTGTATGTGTATTCTCAATAATTGTGTAGATGGTGATGCAGACGACGATGTAGAATCAGAAACTGAAGAGATACGAAATGAACCAGCAATTGAAATGCCTTTTGTAAATGAGGATAATATTATAAATCCTAAACTTCCAAAAGCAAATGAAGATCCCATTGTCGATGAGGTTGAGGATATCACAGATACTTCTGGTAGTATTTCCATAAATAGTTCCATAAAAAAATGTAGTCCCATTAGAAAATAGCTAGGAATCGATATTGAACTAAGATGAAGCCTTGGTCAGGCTCGGCGATCGAGCCAGGCCCTGACCAGATTTAGCGTTTCATTCTAACTTAACCCTGGCTTGATCACCAGGCCAGGGCCCAGTTTTTCCAGGCTTGGGCCCAGATAGGCCCACGACTAAATTTCCGTGCGGGAGAGGGTTTGAACATCATAATAATTTTTCTATTGCGTTACTGATGTGTTTATGGAAGTTAATTGTAAATAATATTTTAACACATGAAAACCAAAAATTGAAGGATTTTCATAGAATCAAACTCAAAAGAGGCGTTTTTCAAATCTAAATTTTGAAATTTAAAACAGGGAACAAAACAAGAAATCGCATTTGCTTAGTTACCGAAAAATATTTAAAAAATGGAATTCGAAAATTTTTGAAACTAATTATTCTCCCTTTCAAAAATAATATGATGGATATTAACGGCTCCAGACGTTTTCCTACCTGACTCTTCTGTTTTCCTTTTAATAACTTAAGCCTCAACCAAAACAGAAAAATTTCCAACACAAGAAAAGGAAGTTTCAACAAAATAATTGAATTTTGAACCAAGAAAGATTTTTCAGACAATAAAGAAAAAAATACCAGCTAAAATGTTGAACTTGAAATATAAAAAGACGAATTTCTTGCAAAAGAGTTTATTTTTCAAACCGAAGGTATGAATTTTTACCAAAAAAGTTTAATTTATAACACAAAAATCTTAACTTCCTGCCAAAATAATTGAATTTTTAATTAAAACTAGGTAAATTATCAAGAAAAAATGGAATAGTCCCATCTGCGGTTCAAAAATGTATTTTTAACCAAATAAAAACGATTTTTCAACAGAATAGTAAAATTTTGAACACCAAAAAAAAAAGATTTCTTTACTAGAATGATGAGGCTTTAACCAAAACATTGTATTTAAAAAAAACGTAACCAAGCAGTTGACTTTTCAACCATAAAAATTAACTTTTTGCCCAAAAAGACTATTTTTTAACAAAATAAATGAATTTCCAAAAAATTACTTAACATCAAGAAAATAAAAAACATTTCAGTTCACTTTTGAATACCAAAATACAAATTTTAAACAAAAAGTAAATTTTCTATAAAATAGTTAAATTTTCAAAAAAACAGTAGAATTTTTAAACAACAAGTATGGTACTTCTTATCGAAATAATTTAATTTCGAACCAAAAAATTACATTCTTATCGAAGAAAGAATATATTTCTCTTATAACAGATAAATTTTTAATTACATTTTTTTAAGTAGTAACTAGGTAAATTATCAAGAAAAAATGAATAATTACATTTGCGGTTCAAAAATGTATTTTTAACCAAATAAAAACGGGTTTTCAACAGAATAGTACAATTTTAAACAAACAAAAAAAGATTTTTTTACTAGAATGATGAGGCTTTAACCAAAAAAATGTATTTAAAAAAAACGTAACCAAGCAGTTGACTTTTTAACCTTAAAAATTAACTTTTTGCCCAAAAAGACTATTTTTTTAAGAAAATAAATGAATTTCCACAAAACTATTTAACATCAAGAATTTACAAGATAATATTTAACTTTTCAAACAAAGAAATTAATTTTCAAACCAAAATATACAAGTTAAATTTTCGGTTGAAAACATTAATTTTCAACCAAAAAAAAGTATCATTATAAACTGAAAAAATGTTTAGCTAATTATTAATTTGGAAAAAATTCGACTAAACTTAAGATGTATTTAGAAGTTCTGAAAAGACTTCAAAATAATTTTAAACTTAAAAAACATTTCAAAACATTTAAAACAAAACGCAGATTTTTAAAGATTTTCAACACAATATTTAGAAGCTTTCCCAGCATTTTAAATGGTATCAAAGGAGGTATCAAAAGAATACCAAATTTGTATCGAAACTCCTATGAAAACTAAAAATGATTTTTTTAAATTGAATTAACATTTTTTCAAATAGAATCTGGAAGATTTTAAGGAAAATTTGTTTCAATTTTGCAGAATTTTCAATGATTTGTAGGAAAAATTGAATTTAGAAGATAAAACCGCTTAAAATTATATAATTGAATAAATTTACAATTTTTTGGATTGATTCTTCAATTTAACATTTCGGAAAAGATTTTTTGTTTGTAGACTGAAAAATCTTTCTTCGTGAAAAATGCAACTCTATTTATAAAAAATCCTTTTTTACGTTCTCATCATTTATGATTGAGAAAGTATTAGAATTGTCCGAAATTTGACATCACAGTTTTTCAACGGATCTCCACGTTTCGAGACACCCTGAATCCGAAAGTCACGTTTTTACAATGGCGTCTGTCTGTCTGGCTCTCCGTCCGTCCGTAAACGCGATTACTCTCGAAAAAATGAACATATAAAATCCATCTTTGGCACACTTTTTTAAGGTCCTAAAAGAAAGGACGAGTTCGTTAATCAGCCATTTTTGATAAAATTCAAAAAGTGAGCGCATTTTGAACACTTTTGTTTCCACTTTCTTCTGAATTTGAAAATTCCATGTACGGATATTTACAGTATTGAAAAGAACACCAAATTTATCCTAATGACTTTTTTCGATAAAAAGAAAATTCTCAGAGTTATAGCGTTTTCAAAATTTTCTAAATCAACCGAAATTTTTTTGGACTGACAGTACAAAATTATTTACGGACAAATTTCAGAAATGCAATTGTTTGAGAAATGAACCAAATTCATGATGTTAGATAATATGTTTTAAAATCTCACCAAATTTTAACTTCTGGAATTTACCATGTTAGGTAAAATATTGCGCCCATACATTAAAATTACGACATGTGGATTTTAGTAAAATAAACTAAAAAATTTTCCATAAAATTTCACATACACTTTAACATTTATTCTTTAAATTTCAAAATTTAAAGTTAAATAACATATCATTGAAATCGCATTAATTCGCAGATTTCGAATATTATATTTATAAATTACCAAGTGCTAAATTTAAAACAAAGTACAAAGGACTCCGGCTGACCAGGCTCGGCTGTATCAGTTCAGCTGTATCTGTATAAACTGAAGTTTTAAAATGTAGGAAACTGTGTTGATCACGGAATCTGCAACAAAAATTCCTCTGCTTATCTTCTAACAGTCAGCGAAGTAGCCAGGATTTTTTCTGGGGGGGGGGGAGGCTTCAGACTCAAGTATAGTCAAAAAATTGGCGAAAAGGGTAATTAAATAATAAAAATATTTAGTTTCAGGAGGGAAGTTTCAACCCCACAAGCCCCTCCCTGGCTACGTCGCTGTTAACAGTTTTTCTTTCCAGTGTATAATAACTATATAAATCCGGGTTTTTCTTACAATGTTAGGTACAGCGGCCAGGCAACATGGAGAAAATAGACGACATTATCAAGTTCTTGCAGGGAGTCAAGTTATCGTACAAATGGCTGGACGTCTTTTTTTTGGACTCCTCGAACAATCTATACCTGCTGAAGATGTTCGAAACCCGCGTCTTTATGTGAAAGTTCGTCGAGGCACTGATTTAGTTGCAAGGCTTGAGGAAATAAATACTCGTCACATCCAAAATTATAATAGCGATAATTTTGAGGGATACCGTGTTTTTGTACGAAGTACAAATAACTTTCTTTTATCAACTGTTCTCTATGGTAACTATGTAGCAAGTGAAATGGAGAACAAGGTATGTGCTGTCCTACTACTGGCACATCCTAATTCTATTATGCGTGCGGGAGTCCTTGGCAGGTGTCGCAATTCTCCTAATTGGATTCGATT
This sequence comes from Belonocnema kinseyi, assembly GCF_010883055.1. Classification (NCBI taxonomy): domain Eukaryota; kingdom Metazoa; phylum Arthropoda; class Insecta; order Hymenoptera; family Cynipidae; genus Belonocnema; species Belonocnema kinseyi. The sequence goes on from NC_046657.1 coordinate 159,179,987, forward strand.
TTTTTGATATAAAAATCTTGCATCAACAACTTTATTATAGTTTTTTTTAAGTTTCAATTTAGAAAACAAAAATTCTAATTCGGTTAAATATTTTGAGTTAAACCTCATTATTGTACAGCTATTACATTTATACTTTTTTTACAAACGGCAAAAGCTGAAAGAAATTGATATATTATTGTATATGTAATTTTTTTTATTTGCAAAAATTGTAAACTTGAAGATTCTACAAGAAATAAATCTAGGACATATGGAAAACTCTGATACCTAAAATCAAATTCCTACTCCCTTCCAGTTAAGTTTGAATCAAATAATGTAGTAGCGAACGTTGATGAAATTCTTCCAAATCAGTGTTCAGTTCTCTGTTTCACTGAGTCGATCCAGATAAAAATGAACATCGTTATTCTGCTCTATGGCTGCCCGGTTTTCTTTAATTTCACACGTAAGTAAACCTGACCTAATAAAATATTACCAGTAACAAATATTAGATATTTTTTAAAATATAGACAATAGACCATGAGCCTATAACCTACAACCAAAGGATTTGTTTCGTGTTTTCGTCGAAGATTAGAGACATATTATTATTTAAATAATTCTTTTTCTTTTTCAGATTTATTAAATTAGTCATTTCACAAAAACTGCCAAGTATAACTACATGAATTTCAGAGATCATGTTGGTAAAGTAATTTGAAAAACAATATTCATAATAAAACATTTATAGCGTGCAAAGAAAATATTTTAAATACACTGGAACCTTGATATAAGGTCCCTGGATATTTCGCCTCCCTTGAATTTTGCTGGCTGCTTTAGATATCGAGGGAGTCTACGGGGCGGAGAGAAAGGCGCTGTGTGCTCAGCTGTCTTGGTATAGCAAGCTTCCAGTGTTTATCAAGGTGTTTATGAAAATTCCCCAATAACATGAATATTTTTGTTTTTAAGAATTTAAGTAGTCCCCTTGAATAATTTCCTAACAAACAGTGTCGAGCGACAATAAAATTTGTTGTAACGCAATACAATCGACTTAAAAATATTTGGCCTTAAAGTGATAACAGAACGACTAACCCAATGTTTTCCTTTTAATGTCTACATGAGCATCACATTGTGTACCTCGCGGAATACAGGAAACACCTTGAACTATTTTTTCAGATACTCAGCTGCAAACTAACCTTCCTCAATATTTTTCGGGTTTCGTAGGCTCCGCCGAATCTATAGAAAAGTGTGAAAAGAAGGAAAGGGGTAGGGATTTAGTCGATGAGAGCACAAGCATCCCCCCTCCCTGTAACAAACCGTGACAAAATATTTCAACCCCCCCCCCCCCAGTCTCCCTCTTACTATACGTAATTTTGAGTTTCCAGAAATGTTTTGCTAGTTATTGCTAGTAAAATTAGACAGGATGTCCGAGAGCATAATTTTCAAAATTTCCTGATTTTAAACAAAAAATTATTTTTTTCTATAAAAGATGACTTTTTAATAACCTACTAGAAATCTTAACCAAATAATTGAATTTTTAAGATTATATTTGAATTTTGAACCTAAAACGATAAATTTTGAACGAAGAAAGTGTTATAAATTATATATCAATCGAAAAAGTTGAAATTTATACAAAAAAAGAAGAATTCTAAAAACAAAAAGTCGAATTTTCAACAAATGAATATTTTTCACTCAAGAAAGAAATAAAACTTTATCGACTGCATTTTTACCCAAAAATAATGAAATCCCAAACCAAGAAAATTATTTCTTCACCAAAAAACGAGAATTTTCAACTAAAAGAGATTCATCTTAAAAAAATAGAACAGTTACATTTTCAGTTAAGAAATTAATTTTAAATAAAAAAAGGCTTTTCCACTAAAACGGTTAATTTTTCAACGAAAGACATAAGCCTTAAATAAATAAAATTAATGTAGTTTAACTTTTACCCAATTACTTGCATTTCCAATAAAAAAAGATTAATTTGCAACTAAATAGTTAGACTTACAACTAAAGAGGTGAATTTTCGACTAAACATATAAATCTTTTTAAAAAATTCTTTCTATACAGAGTGATTCATCCAAATCTTTCAAACAAAATAGTTAAACGCTCAAGCAAAGAAGAAGAATTTTTAGCAAAAAATTTGAATTTTCATAAGTTTCTACGCAAAAAGGCGAGTTTTCAATCCAAAAAGACAAATTTTTAACCAAAAAGGAGGACTTTTTGAACTGTTAGGTCAGGAGGAATGTTTAATTCTCCACCAAATAGTTGCTCTTTATGCAAGAAAGCTGAAATGTGTACCGAAACAGATCGATTTTTAATAAAAATTTACAAATTTTTTTTAAGTTGAACTTGCATCCAGAAAAGATTTCAGTTCTCTTTTCAACACCAAAATATCAAATTTAAACAAAAAGTCAATTTTCCACGAAATAGTTGAATTTTCTACAAAACAGTTGAATTTTCAAACAAACAGTTGCATTTTTTACTAATAAAGATGTAATTTCTGCTAAAGCAGGTGAATTTTAAAATCAAAAGTTGATTTTTTTCTAAAACAGAAGAATAAAAAAAATACTTAAAATTTAGTAACAAAAAATAAATTTATACGAGAAAAATTGAATTTTCAATGCAAAAAGACAAATTTTTTGAACTAAAAAGGATGAATTCTTAACAAAATATAGTTGAATTCTCTACCAAATAGTTTCCTTTTTATCCAAGAAAGATAAAATTTGTACTGAAACAGATGAATTTTGAATTAAAAACAACTTTTTTTTAAGTTGAACTTGCACCCAGAAAAGATTTCAGTTCATTTTTCAACACCAAAATATCAATTATAAACAAAAAGTAAATTTTCTACAAAATAGTTCAATTTTTAACAAATGATTACAATTTTCAACCAAAAAGTATACGACTTTTTAATAAAGTAATTAAATGTTAACGAAAAAAAATGCATTTTTATCTAAGAAAGATGACATTTTTCTTAAAACAGATGAATTTTTAACTTAAAAAAATTTTATATTGTTGTATTTGCATCCAGAAAAGATTTCAGATGTCTTCTCGACACCAAAATGTTAAATTTAAACAAATATTAAATTTTGTACGAAATAGTTGAATTATCAACCAATAAGGATGATTTTAAAACAAAATTGCTGAATTTTCAACCAAACAGTTGCATGTTTATCTAAGAAAGATGTAATTCCTGCTAAAGCAGGTGAATTTTAAAATCAAAAAGACAAAGTTTCAAAAAAGAGTTGAAATTACAACCGAACAGTTGCATTTTTATTTTTAAAAAAATGAAATTTCTTCTAAAACAAAGGAATTAAAAAAAATCTTTATAAAAATAGTTAAATTTTCATTCAAAAAAGATTCCAGTTCACTTTCCAACTCCAAAATAAGAATTGTAAACAATAATTGTTAATTTGCATTATTTTTATTCCAATAAATTCTACTAAAACAGGTGAATTTTCAAATTTAAAGACAAATTTTCAAAAAAGAGTTGAATTTCTATCTAATAAGATTTCTATTAACTTTTCAACACAAAAATATGAATTTTAAACAAAAAGTACAATTTTTAGGAAATAATTGCATTTTCAACAAAACAGTTGCATTTTGATCCAAGAAGGATGCAGTATTTTTACTAAAAAATATAAACTTTTAAATCAAAAAGACCAATTTTCAAAAAAAAATATTTTTCATTAAAAAAAAAGATTTCAGTTGATTTATCAGCAACAAAATAAGAATGTCATACAAAAGGGTAATGTTCTACAAAATGTGTTGAATTTGTAACCCAAAAAGACGAATTTTTAACGTAAAAGTTGAATTTATCATGAAAGAGGATATCTTTTTAAGAAAATTGTTAAATTTTCTACCAAATAATAAAATTTATAACTAAAAAGATAATCTGTAGGAGAAATTTTTGCAAATTTCTTGCAAGAAAATGATTTCCTGATTTCAAAAGGTCTAGATTCGTTGAAATGTGATTTGTCGTTCAAAGATATATATATTTGATTCAGAGAGGTCGATTCTTTGAACTGATTCGGGACACATTTAAATCAATAATTTTTCCATACTTGAATTAAGAATTTAGGTTTACTCAAATGATATAAATAATAATTTAATTCAAAATAATATTAATTAAATTACAGTATATATTTTTTCGTCGCAAAGAGTTCATGAATTTATAGCAATGGAGCATTTATTTATATTAACTAGGTATTTTGTTTACGTAAATTCTTATTTCTTCAATGGAAGAAAATATTTTATTTAATTAATAGAATTAAATTATTCATGACAAATAAACATTTACTATGAGGAAGTAATCTTTTTTTTATCAAAAATTTAATAATTTGGCGTAATTTGTTTCAATTGAATACTTATTTGGATTAAAGAAATATAATGTTAAATTAAATATCCATTTTTGTGATTTGAAGAAATATTTCTTGGGGATTTATGGTGAGGTTTAAATATGGTTTTGCGCCTTAAAGTTTCCATGTTACCTTAGCGTCGTGAACAAGGCTGTGAACTTTACAATCGATGGACCTAAGTTCAATTCCTGTTGGGGGTGGACTTTTCATCGAATATTTCTGTTTCAGATTCATCAGGATTTTAAATTATGTGATTTGTGTTTAAAATAAATATGTATAGTAATAGCAATGGTAATTATAATTTAGGCTAAAAGAAATCAAGTTGCTTATTTAGGAAAATATGTACTACAATTGAAGTACTAACTGCTTTATTGCACTCGCGCATGGTCTAGGCCAAAGAAATATTTTTTTGAATCAAAGATATATTTTTGTGCTTCAAATGTTCAGAAATTTCCTGTGAGGAAATAGTTTTTTGAGCCTATAAAATATTTGCTTACCCTTACAATATATTTTTTTCCTTTAATTCACATTTCCTTATCTCAAAGAAATATTCATTCCAATTATGGGAACATTCATTTGGAAAAATGAGTCATTCATTTGGTGTAAAATGTATATTTTCTATATTTAATTGATATTTCTCTCATTCAAAGAAATATTTCGCTTCGACCAATAGATCGTATTTGTCTCAAATAAATGTTTCTTTGTAAATAAACAGTACTTTCACTTACTCCAGTCAAGTAAAAATTCACATGGTACCAGTAATCTTTTTTTCCAGTGTAGGGGAAGAGTGAGGGAAGGAGTAGAGAAGTTTGCAACTTTAATGGGTCAACCCGTTGACAAAAAAAAACCGATTGTAAAAAAACTTCATAAATCTCTATTTGTTTTCCAGCACTAGGCGAAGTTCGCCAAGAGGGCGTAGTTCAAAATAGTCGCAATGGTAACGGCAATGCGCAGCCCCGGCGTAATGCAGCAGTGCCCGAACAGTCTGATGCAGAATCCCGAACTGGTAATGCAGAACCCCTAACTCGTGCTCATCTTGACGGAAAAAAGATTTTTGTCGAAGTACCAAATAACCATGCTTATACTGGTACTCTCAGCCGTCCCACTAGCTTTGAACGTTACACAGTCGCAAACGTTGATATACGATTCCCTGATGGCTATCAATTAGTATCGAATCTCGAACGTGTCACTATTAGTACTACACATCATTTTTCGGTACATCGCTTTTTCACAAAAACGCATTTTGACCAAATTTTATCAGGAAATTTCGAACCTTACAATCCAGGAAATAGGGACGATCATAATCATTTTGAACGGAACAGATTAACGCGCATTACTGTATACTTACCAGATCATAATAACGCTATTCTTTCGACTGCGGCACTTCCCGTAGGTGCTGATCTTCCCGACTGGACCTTGCCCTTCAACTCCTAGATATTATTACACGTCATCTCTGATTTTGTTCTTGAATATCCGAGATATTACTGCGGAATATCAGAAGATATTAAAGTTTTTTTTTAATCTGAAATAATAGAATTTTAAATTCAAGATGTTAAGTACGTACAACTTATGCGCGCGCAAAAGCTTCAGGTGCTTTGAGAAATTTTCGGACAATGACGTTTTTGTTATGTGATTATTATAAGTTTGAAGAGAATCAAAGTTTTTTAAAATTAGGTGCGTCCGACTTATTGTCGAACCTGATCCTGTTGAACCTGTGAAACAATAAATTGTAGATTTTCCTCAATAACCAAGTTTACTTTTTCTTCTTCTAAACCTGAATCCCGCACATTCTGCAGCCGATTTTTTGAACAAATTAATGTATGGAATTGTCAGAATCTGAAGGTCAAGCTAGTTAGCCAACTATTTTGGATACAAATTCAAAAAGTTAGAGAATTTTGCAAATATTTTGACACCATTTTTTTCAAGATTCAAAAATTCGATGTGCAGTTATTCAAAGTACTCTAAAAGTTGAACAATTTGACTTAACGACTTTTTGCAAGAAAAATAAAACTGTCAGAGGCATACAATTTAAAAAAATTTTTAAAACAAAGGAAAATGAGAATTTTAAGCCGAACAACGCAAGATATGAAAAAAGTGAAGAGAAGGAAAACTTTTATTTTTGAAACATCACAAGATTAAAATAATAACTTTTTGAATTTTATTGTAATATCAAAAATTCAAATTTTGATCACAAAAAAAAATTTTTTTAAATCTGCTCGCTTCGCGGGCACATTCTCATCGCGCGCCTGCAAGCTTGAGCGCCCCTAGGGCGCGCGACTGTTGGTTCTCGCGCTTCGCGCTCGACAGTATATTTATTTCGCGCTCGATAATGTATTAACTTCGGGCTGCGCGCTCGATTTTTCTGCACAGACTATTTAAAATAAAAGGTTAAAGTATCGACAACAGTAATTTAATGATTGTAAACTCTCTTTTGTTAAAACTCCTTCGGCTTTAACGAACACATTCCCATCACGTATCTCGTGCTTCGCACTCGAGTTTATCCCTGAAACTTTATATCATTCCCATAAATGTATATTATTATAATTCGTAAGTTACAAAGATATTAAAACAGACGAAATTCCATTGTCCCGTTTAAAAAAATTTGATAATATTTTTTGCATTTCATTTTGAATTCATCCTAAATTATTATTAGTTTATCCTAAATGTTTTTATATTCTTCTAAATTTACTCAATTCTATTCATTTGATAAAGTTTTTATTTCATTCATCTTGAAGTCTTTAAAACTCACCCTAAATTTGAAGGCGTTTGATCAAATTGTTTTGAAGTTTCTTCAATTTTTCCCTAATTAATTTCAAACTCATTTTTGAATTTATTGAATTATGATTGTACAGAATATAGAACTGATTTATTTTGAAAGTGGTTAGTTTAAATAAGTTCGTTTTAGAAATGTTTTATTACAATTTTTTCAAACTAATTGAAAATTGTACATTTCAGTATTTTTTTAAATATTATTTTTATTTTATAAGATGTTATATTAAAACTATTCAGCTTCTACGTTTTTAATTTTTTAAAGAATGTTTGCGTATCAAATTCCTTCATTCAGAAAGTGCGCTTTGAATACTTTGAATAATACTTTTTGTTTATTTTTCATGTTTTGAATTTGAAAATATAAATGTGAAAAAAGCTTTTTTGGAGACTAAAAAAACTGGTAAATTTTGGTATGCTAAAAGTTAAAAAAACGGCCTGTCGTGTGAAAAAAATATTTGAATGGAATTTTGTAGCTATGTTTTGGAAAATACACCCTAATGAATATTTTAATTTGTCTTGTGCCGTTTCTCCAAACGGTCAATTTCATTATTTTTAATGTTATTTTTTACGATTAAAACGAAAACCACGCATTTTGTCAAGAAATTATTTTTAAAAAGATGTTAGTTTTTTGGGGGTTAAACAACCTTTCTCTTTTATCTTGTGTCATTTTACCAAAAATGTATTTTTTTTTATTTTTAATGTTGTTATTCACGATTAAAATAGAAACTACCAATCATATGAAAAAAAACCATTGATAGAAATGGTTGTTCTCTACTTTCGATAAAAAATGTTATCTATTTATTTTTTCTTAGCTTGTGTCATATGTCCAAAAATTTAAGTTTTGTATTTTCACTGCTTTTTTTATAAATAAAACAAAAACTACGTGTCCTATAAAAAAGTGATTAATAACAAATTTGTAGATATTTTTTGGGTACGTAATCTTTGTCCCATAATTTTTTTCCTACCTTGCATAGTTTGACAACAAAATACAATTTTTTATTAATTTTTGTTTGATCAAAATTTGAATCATCAATTTTTCGAAAAAATACAAAAAGTTGTTATGATAATCTTGTAGGTTTGTTAGAAAATTAACATTTTACTTTTCAAGAGCTATGAACAAGGCTACAGAGAATTTTTGAATCAGGAAAAAATGTGGTCTCAAAAAATTTCAAAATACGCTCACTTTTAGAATTGTTATCCAAAAAGGCTGACCAATGAACTTGGCATTTAGCTTAGGGCAATAAAAGAGTGTATCAAAGGCCAATCTAACAGATTATTTTGTTCAAAAGTTATCGTGCTCATAGACAGACAGACATAAAGACAGACACATTCGTAAAAACCTGTTTTTCGGATTCGAGGGATCTCAAAACGTTAATTTTTTACAAAAACTGGGAGGGGGGTCAAATTTTACACAAATCTAATACCTTCTCTGATGAGAATGTATTAACATGAAAAAATAACAAATTATTAAGTAAATTTTTTTAAGAAACTCCACACACGAGATAAAAAAGAAACTCAATGACAAAAGTTGTGATTGGAATGTGCCCACGAAGCGGGCAGATTTTTTTTTGTTTTCTACTGTTAATCATGTTTTTCATGATTAGAGCCAAAACTATACATCCTATCAAAAAGTGATTAATAACAAATTTGGAGATCTTTTTCAAATGCACAATTTTTGTCTCTTCAGCTTTTACCGTATTTTGCATGTTTTGGCCGAAAAATGTAATTTTTGGACTTTTCATAATTTTGTATGCTGTCAAAATATGAAATTTTTATTTTTCAAAAAAATTCAAAAAATTGTTATGATAATCTTGTCGGGCATTCAAAAAGCAACATTTTTCTTTTTCTGACTTTTTTTCATATCGTGCGTTATTTGGCCTTAAATGTCCATTTTCGTGTTTTTTGGAATTTTGTAAATGCTATAACTCTGGTAATGTTTGATTTTATGAAACAAGTCATAAAAATAAATTGTTCGAATTTTTAATACTATGAATAACCGTACAGAGAATTTTTAAATTTTGAAAAAAGTGGTCTCAAAAATATTCAAAATGTGCCCACTTTTTGAATTTTTATCCGAAATGGCTGGCTAACGAACTTCACCTTTAGTTTAGGACACTAAACGAGTGTACCAAAGGCCAATCTAATAAATTAATATTTTCAAAAGTTATCGTTTTCACAGACAGACATACATACAGACAGACATACAGACATACATACAGAGATACAGGCATACAGACAGGCACATACGTAAAAACCTGTTTTTCGGATTCAGGGAGTCTCAAAACGTGGAGATTTGACAA
>NC_046657.1:159189390-159198014 GCF_010883055.1 Belonocnema kinseyi
TTACACAAATCTAATACCTTCTCTGATGAGAATGTAATCAAAACATTTATTTTTCGGTCAAACTATACAAGATATCAAAAAAGATAATGAGACCAAAATTATGCATCCGTAAAATATTTACAAATTTCTTACAAGGTACTTTTCGACAGGATGAGTAGTTTTTGTTTTATCCGTTAAAAAACAACATTAAAAATAAACAAATAAAATTATTCGTTAAATAATACAAGCTACAAAAAATGAATACACAAAAGTATTTTACTCAAAATAGAACAACACATTTGTTGTGAATCGTTTTTAATAGGAAACTTAGTTTTTATATCAATTTTGGAAAATGACAGATAAAAAAAAGAAAAATTAAATTTTTAGAAAACAAAGCAACATACGCAAAAGAAATTATTAAACAAAAGTTTTTTGCCCTAAAATGATCGATAAATATCATTTCAATCTTTTTTTTTATAGAATTCGTGGTTTTTATTTTATTCATAAAAAACAACATTAAAAATCAAACTTTTAGGACACGGCCCAGTATTGGTCCAATTTTGGCAGCCAAAGGTCGGGTAAAGTTATTGGGCCAACATCGGCATTTTAATCGGCCCAGTGTTGAGCCAGTGCTGACAGTCTATATTGGCTATTTATATTTGCCGTTCCTCCACCGATGCTTGGCCCAGTATTGGCACTTTATTGCGCCAAGTATCACTTTTAGTACAGGGAACCATGTTTCACGACGATCAGCCAAAGTCTGGCCCATTGACGGCACATTACTGGGCCAAGTGTCACTGTTTTGTCCATGTTTTGTCCATGTTTTGTTTAAATCGGCCCAATGTTGAGCCAGTGCTGGCAGCCTATATTGGCTATTTATATTTGCCGATTCTCTACCGATGCTTGACCCAGAATCGGTACTTTGTTTCGTCAATTCTCAGTTTTAGCACCTAATAAATAAATCTTACACGAAAGATAAAAAAAAATTATTGAAAAATTGTCAAAGTTAACTATGAAATTTGTTAAGTTCTGTCATTAGAAATGTTTAATGTTTATGAATAATTACATTTCCTGTCATTGCGAAAAGTTGTAAAGCAGGCTACAACGGAAAAAAATGAAATATTACGCGAAGAAAAATTGTAATCGATTTAAATCATTTATTTAAAAATTATTGTATTGATATTCCTGTTAACATTTCGTCGCATAATAATAAATAATTAGAAAAAGAGAGCTGCCAAGTCAAGGCCATAGTCATCAATCCAGCAATGGCGCGACGATGGCAGCCAGGTTTGGTCCAATACTGGTACCCTGTGTTGGGCCGACAATGGCAGCCAAACCTTGACTGCCAAGTGCAGGCCATAATTATCATTCCATCATTGGCGCGATAATGACAGCCGAGCTTCGGCAATATTTTTGCCGACTATGGGACAATGTTGGGCCGCATGTGACTTCGCAATTGGGAAATGTAATATATGTACTCGCAATCAATTAATATTTATTTTTTAAACAACTTTATTCTCATATCCTTAGACCTTAGACTATAGCAGTATTGGTACCCAGTGTTGGGCCGACAATGGTATCCAAACCTTGGCTGCCAAGTGCAGGCCATAGTTATCATTCCGTCATTGGCGCGATAATGGCGGCCGAGCTTCGGCAATATTTTTGCCGACTATGGGCCAATGTTGGGCCGTATGTGACTTCGCACTTAGGAACATAAAAAATGTTTAAAAAATTGTGAAAAGTGACACAAGGTAAGAAACAAAATTATTAGCCAAAAACTGTTCAGCCAAAAAAGATCTAAAAATTTTAAATAATTATTTCTTGTTCGGATGCGTACTTTTTTTAATTCGTAAAAATATTATTGAAAATAAACAAATTAATTTTTTGGAAAAACGACACAAGGTGCAATAAAATATTATTATGAATTGTAACAATATCAATTTATTTAAATGATACATTTTTAAGGATACCTGAGAATAAAAATTCATACCAAATAAAGTAAAAATATTGAAGTAATCGTAAACAAAAAATTTTCCTTTGTTCTGTAATATCTGAATAAGGAATTTCAGACCGAGCTGAAGGAAATAAATATAATACACATTTAATGTAATAGAGTTGACCTTAATCTAGAAAAGTTCACGACCCAGAACATACCTTGAATTAAAAATGTTGCAATAATTCTAGTGAAAAAGTAAAAACAACCCTGGATTTGTCTCAACCATATCTGTCGGTGCTTTTTTCACTTTTTTTTTAAATTCATTCTTTAAACAGTTACACTGTTTTTTAATATTGAGCTTTTATTATCAATAAAAGCATTTGTCGCAAAAAAAACCTTAAGGAGACAGGCAAATTCTTCACCAACATATCTCTAAGTGTTTTTTTCATTTTTTTAAAGTAATTATTTAAACAATTATATTGCTTGTAATTTTTAGAAATTTATTTGACAATTATGAAAAACAATTAAAAGTTTCAACTGAAAAATAACATACGTTGAAGTATCATAAACGAAAAAAATGTTAAACAATCAAAAAAAAGTTAGATTGAACATTGTTTTTACCCCCTCCACGCTCACACAATAATGATATGCATATGTTCTATGGGATCTCATAAAGATGTGAGCGTGGAGGGGGTGAAAACAGTGTTCAAACTAACTTTTTTACACTGTTTAAAATTTGTTTTCGTTTATGGTACTTCAAGGTATGTTATGTTTTTAAATAAATGACAGAAATTCCTGGAAATATCGCCGGTATGAATTCAGAGGTAGCTTTAGTCTTTCGATATGACTTTTACTTTTATTTATAATAAAGGTAAAATAATGAAATGTATATACTGCCTGGGATATCATAAAGGTAGAGCGTGGAGGGGGTAAAAACAATGCTTAAACCATCTTCTTAACATTTTTTTTACCGTTAGCAAGTGGCTGTGTAGATTATTTAATCTGCGGCATTAGTTGGAAACAGTCGCCGTCTGGTTGGGGGTCGTCCACAACCCCACATGTCGCTTGGTGTTTTTTTTCAGAACAAATTTTTCATTTTTATTTTCGAAAAATATTGTGTGTCCTAGTGAAAAGGAGTGTAAGTACTGCAAAAAAGTGTCCAGATTTTTTTGCAAGTGCTCGTTCCTCATATATCTCGAGAAAAGAAAGAGTTGCTGCATATGCAGTAGAAAAGAAGATAACAAGGTCCAAGAGGCTTGTTATTCGTGCAACCGCCCGGCGTGTCCAAAACATCGGGTATTCTTGTGAGGAAATTGTGTCGGTAGAGAATAGCGCTTTCATTATTCATATGTTCTCAATAGTGATCATTTTGGAACGATTAGTCTTCAAACATAAAGAAATTACATGAGAAAATAATGAAATAATCATTAAAAATCGTTCCTTCCACTTTTCATAAAATAGCCCTCTTCAGATTCCCAAATAAATACCTTTTTCGGAGCTACACTATTACCGTTTTGTTAATCTTGAAGAGCTATATTTCAAAAGTTACAGGTTGAAGTTTCAGGTGCAAATATTGAAAATTGACTGATTTATAATTTTTTTGTGTGAAACAAAGTAATTTTTCACGTTTGTGTAACTATTTCTTTTTTCTAACGCGCTCCAAAACTTTGTTCATCAATATAACCTTATTCTCACACTAAAAGGATAGTTGGAGAGTATCCAGTAATTTTGTTGAATTGATATAACGGATACTCTCTTAGCAGAATAAAATTTTCCGGCTGGGGTCGCCCACGACCCCACATGGCGCTTTGTGAAATTATTAGATAGGATGGCGCTTTAGGGGTTAAATTGTTTGCCATAATGGTAAAATAAATTCCTAAACATTATGAACATTATTAAACATTATTAATTTGTTAAAATATCTACTTTTTTGAAAAAAAAGAAAATCCCTAGGGATATGTTGGTGAGGAATTGGCCGGTCTTCTTAAAATATCTTTGCGACTAATACTTTTATTTATAATAAAGGCACAATGCTTAATAACAATGTAATCGTTTAAAAAATGACTTTACTCATCACTTTTTCACTAGGACTATTACTGCATTTTTAATTGAAGGTACAATTTTCAAATATATATGCATAGCTCACTTCTGGGTCGCAAAAGTTTGGACTTTGGACTAAATCGAGTACGAAGCACGAGATACGTGATGAGAATGTGTTCGTTAAAGACGAAGAAGTTTTAAACAAGTCAATTTATCATCACTAGATGATAGTTTTCGATGCTTTTGACCTTTAATTTCAAAAGGTATGTGTACAAATGTAGAAGCAGTCAAAAAACCGAGAGTGCGACGCGAGATAAATATATAATCCAGCGCGAGATCCAATAGACGGGTGCCCAAGGCGCGCAAAATTTGCACAGGTTTAAAAACACAAGTGTAATTAAAAAAAAAAAATTCTTACATTTTTTTAACGTTTTTTTAACTTTTATAAACTTCCGTAGCGGGCAGATTTCTTATTCTGGTTTGCACCAAAAAGGAAAGTAAGAAAATCAGAAACATTATTTAAAACTAAAAAATTAATTAAAGTAACATATCTTGCCATGATCGTTATACTATTCCTAAAGTTCAGAAACCTATTTGCATACAATCCGCCACATTTTAACGGGGACCGGTCTACTTTCTACTCGACTGCTATGAAAACATTCCAGTTCAGTTTGATCGACAAAATCGCCTGACCATTCCAAATTCTCCAACCTTAGTGTTGATTGATGGGAAAGGTAAATTAAATGAAAGTCAAACTAAATGCTTTCACGAATGAAGCCACTGAGCTACATACTCAGCATTCTAATCATTGTCGCTTGAATTCGTTACCATTCTTAATGATATAAGCTCTACTTTGAAGAATAAAGCAGGTTATCAAACGTAGCATCAAAAAGCAGTGTAAGAATTTTTCTAGAAATCTATTTTTAACCTTTCAGTTCCCGGAATCGTTTAGGAAAATATTTTCTCATATTTCTCTTATTAATTTTCTAATAAAGAAACAAGCATAAAATGTGAAACTTATTGCTGGAACCATGTTTATTTGTTGTTGAAAAAAAAGTCGAAAAAATGTTGTTTGCTTGGACCAAATCCAAACTAACGAATCGAGAGGTTAACTACTGTTGTAATCTACTTTACACTCACATTGTTAGAAATTTCTATAGCGATTTTACTAATACTAATAGAAGCAATAGACATATACCCGTGTGAAAATAATTCATGGCGCTACACAGTTCCAGCCTAGACCGCCACGAGTCTATACTGGCGCTATCTCGAGAAACTATACTTGGGCAGTGCGCAAATGTAACGCTCCAATCTACTAGCCGCTATCTACAACAGCGGCACTGGCGCGTTCTAGTGAATCTAGTAAAATCTAGTAGATCTAGATGCGACCTAGATTGCAAATTTAATACTTATTTTTATAATTAAAACATTCCTGACATAAAAGCACTATGAGCTACATTGAGAATACTGACAAATTCCAGATTTCTGTAAGAAAATTGGAATATAGCTCGTATGTGCTTTTTTGACAGAATGTTTCCAAATGTTATTGATAAAAAAGAAAATGTCAATTGTGAATGTTTTGGAAACAGAAGCCAACCTCAAAATTGAATTCTCATTTTACTCCATAAACATTAGAATTACATATTTTTTAAATCATTAGGGCCTACTCCTGTATTGAATCAAATTTTTATTCGAGGTGAAAAATTATTTAATTTCAATAGCTATTATGTGAGACGTTTTTTTTTTCAAATGCTGGGGTTAGAATAAAAAAACACCTGATACAAAAACCATTGGAATTAGCCAATGTATTAATCCGAATAAAGATTTAATTGAAAAGAGGACTAAGCCCTGATTATCTATAAAATATGTAATTCTAGTATTTATGGAGTAAAATGAGAAAATCTAGTTTTGAGGTTGGGTCTTGATTCCAACGCCCTTACGTCGAAAAAGAATCTGGAAAACTTCAAACCTTGTGGTTGCGAAACGAAAAGTATTCACACTGAATGGCGACATGGCAAACATCTGATTCTTGCAATCTGGTTCCCGTCATTGTTGCCAACATTTTTGGTAGCAGTTTAGAAATTGCACTGCATGATGAAGGTTGAGTGCTGTTGGTAGCACTGCCTAATATTTGAGGTTAGGAAATATGTCATTTTAATGTAGACGAGTACTGGATACATATCATACGAAAAGGAAAATTTCTTTCCTAGAAAACCTAACGATAAAATGTCGTTATTCAGCAATAATTTTTTATATTAGCTTTGTCTTTCATTCAATAGTTTAACAATAAACGATGTATAGTACGTCAGATCAATCGATATTCAGTAATGAATTAAATTAACAAATCTGCGCTATGAGACAGCACTAACAACACAGGCAACTTTATTTCTTCCATTTTCTTTGATTTGAGCACTGCAATAAATGTAATTTGTTATCTTCTATCAATTAGTTTTTAATGATGCCTTCTTTTTCAAAGTCCGAATAGAAGTACTTTCTAGAGCCAAGCTAGATTTTAGACGGAATTTTTATTTTAATGTGATGTCAAATTCTGGCTAGCGACATTAGTGGGTCTACGTAGAACTGCGTGATGGATTTTTATATCTAGTAGGTATAGATAGCGCCAAAAGAGCGCCAATCTAATTCAGCGTGAACAGACAGCCACGAATAATACAGTAGTGGCGCTAGAATAATTCCAGTCTGTCAGGAATTATTTCCACACGGGTACGTGTAGTAAATTTAATATACCATTACATTGTAAAATAATGCACATGTATAGTAAAATAGAGTGCATAAAAGTTGAAAGTTCCTTGATGCATTCAAAACTTGTCAAATATTTAAAACTAAACTAATAACCTACAATTCATCGACTAAATTCTTATTTATAATCAAAGTGCGACATACGGGTGGGGTTTTCATCAAAATTCACTGCCAATGTCAGAATTTTTGCGTGAGTACTGCAGCTTTTAGGTTAGGTGTCTTCATTATGCATTTAATTGAACTTATTTACTTGAAACCCAGTATAACTTATGTTTAACTAGAAACAAAAATAATGCTTTATTATTTAGAATTAAACATTACTGCAAAAATTATTTTTAATTTGTGTAAAGTGAAATTACTTAGCTCCCATGTTCAGTGAAAATATTCTACAGCGCCGATTTTGGGGCTGACGTTGGGTGGGAACTAACTCATTAAAGCTTGCTCCGCTTTTTTTGTTCACGCTTGAGTGCTCGTCAGAGTGATAGCCGCATACCCCGCGGCCCCCGCACAGATCCTGCTATACCTACTTGCAGCGCAGCGTCAATTCTCGGAAGGGCTATAGAAGGGAGGGCTATTTAATAGTTTGACTGTCATATATATTAACTCACCTGAAATATCTGTTATCTTGTGTAATCCAATGTAATCTCGTATAGCCCGATGCAATCCCGTATAATATAATGTAATTTTGTATAAAATTTCGTTGTGTTTTAACAATAAAATTCGGCGTTTTTTTGGCAATATACTAAATAAAATAAAAGTGTTTAGATAAAAAATATAAATTAGTTGATTATTGTACCTTTATAGGCTTCATATCTCTTGTATCTATTTCGACAAATTATTATTGCATTTTTTCTTTTTTAGTTTCTTCTACTTTTGTTTGATACTTTTCTTTTTTTTTAAGTATCTGTATGATTATCTGATAATAACAGAAATTCTTAACGTCTTTTCAAACTAGATGGAGCTATGAATTACAATTTTTTCTGAAAAACAAATCTTTTACTTCGCTTCGCTGGGAATTGAACCACAGAAATTCCGATTGCCGGAGGGGTATTTTTCCTTTAAGCTTCTAGAGAAATTGAAAGAAGAATCTTTTTGCAGAAATACACGCATTATTTTACCAGGTATTACAAGTCAATTTTTTTAAGGGAACTGTATTATCATCAGAGAATAATTAGTCTGAAAAGACGTTAAGAATTTCTGTTATTCTCTGATGATAATACAGATTCCTAGAAAAATTTGACAGAAATTTCGAGAGTTCTGTGGTTCGAATTCTAGCGGAGCGAAGGAAGAGATCTTTTTTAGAAAAAAAATTTATTAAAAAAATTTTCATTTCCCCTTTTTTCTGAAAAAAATACATCATTACTAAAAAAAGAAATATTTTCAAAGAATATGGAAAACCTCATTCGAACAACTTTGAGTACATTGGTTCATCACGCTTAGGATTGCATAGCCAATTAGCAATGTTTCATTTTGCCACAAAAATCTTAAATTTTTTCACACCAAATTATTACTTTTTTCTCAATAAATCGCTCAGTTTTTGTAAGTATACGGTACAGTCCCTTATGTTATTAGTTATTTTGGTATCTAGTTTTTCAGTAACGTTTTTCAATTTGAATCTCATTTAATCTTGCGTAAACTCTTTTAATCGTTTGACATCCAATGGAATCCCGAGTAATCGCTATAACCTTGTGTTATCTGATGTATTCCTGCGTAATATTTTACGAGGGTAGTTCAATAAGTCCTTAGAATGAAGTATAAAAACAATTTTTTTTGGGTAAATTTTTTTTTATTTTTCAACATAATCTCCTTGGATACACTTGGTCAATCGCTTTTCAAGTTTTTTTAATCCTTCAGAAAAGTGCGTTTTCGGAAGTTCCTCAAAATAAGCACTTACAGAGGCAATGACGTCTTC